>NW_013651812.1:0-240279 GCF_000499385.1 Eimeria necatrix | reverse complement strand
GGGGGGGAGGTGGGGGGAGCTGTGGGGGAGACGAGCTGCTGATGCTGCTGCTGCTGCTGCTGCTGCTGCTGCTGCTGCTGCTGGTGGCTGCAGGGACACGACGTTTGGGGACTACCGGGTGATTGAGGAAGACGTGGACGGCTGCGAAATGATTTACTGCCTCATGAAGGCCCCCTTTCCAGTTTCAAACAGAGACTTCTTGCAGGTCTGCTGCTGCTGCTGCTGCCGCTGCTGCTGCCGCTGCTGCTGCTGCTGCTGCTGTTGCTGTTGCTGCTGCTGCTGCTGTTGCTGTTGCTGCTGCTGCTGCTGCTGCTGCTGCTGCTGCTGCATTGGAACTGTTTAAGAGCTGCGTGCTGCTGCAGTGGAGGAGAACTGAAGAAGACCCGGAGGCCAAAATCGTCCGCATGCTTATGAGGTCCGAGCTGCCCCTGTGGGGCCCCACAGAGTTGTAATTTAATTTAATTTAATTTAATTTAATTTAATTTTGAGTTTAATTTTAATTTAGTTTTAGACTCTTGCACGGCATTCAGGTGTATGTACAGCCTGCTGTTCTTTTCAAGCTCCAGGGGTTCCACAAAAGGGGACGACCCCAATCTAGCGTTTGTTGCTGCTGCTGCTGCTGCTGCTGTTGCTGCTGCTGCTGCTGCTGCTGCTGCTGCTGCTGCTGCTGACGGGGCTGCAGGTCGGCTGACCATCCCTCGATGCCGGAGAGGAGCGGAGTGGTCAGAGCGGAGACTTTGATTTCGGGTTTGTTTGCTGCCTTCGTTGAATTTAATTAATTCAATTTAATTAATTAAATTAAATTAATTTAATTAATTTAATTTAATTAATATAATTTAATTAATTCCATTTAATTCATTCAGTTCAAGTTCCCGAGAGCGCGGCGCAGGCGCAGCGGCGCAGGTGTACGTACACCCGAGCCGTGGCGCAGGTGTACGTACACCCGAGGTGGACTTAATTTTGCATTAATTCTTTTTGAGGGAAATAAAAAGAAGTCAGAAGTTTCTTTTTGCGCTTTTTGCTGCCAATGGCATTGTTTTTTGCAGGCTACATCATGCAGCAAAAGCCCGACGACGAAAACTCCTCCACTCTTTTCATTTTGGCGCAGACTGACGTCAGAGGTCTCATCCCCAAAGTGCGTCTCGGGTGTACGTACACCTGGCGCGGGCCCGCAGCAGCAGCAGCAGCAGCAGCGCGCCGCCGCCGCTGCTGCTGCTCCTGCTGCTGCTGCTGCTCCTGCTGCTGCTGCCCCTGGTGCTGCTGCCGCTGCTGCTGCTGCTGCTGGGGGTCGCGTCAGGGGTTTGGGGTTTAGGGTTTAGGGTTTAGGGTTTAGGGTTTAGGGTTTGCGGGATGGGCTCAGTGGATTGTCAACACCACCGCCGCGAGGGCCCCCGTGGGTTGGGTGGAAAATCTGAAGAAGGCCTGCAAGGCTTATATGAAGGAACACGGCAACTACGTGCCGCCGTACAACCCGACAGCTTGAAGAAAAGAAAAATAAAAAATAAAAATAAAAAATAAAAGAATAAAAGAAATAAAAGAATAAAAAGAATAAAAGAATTAAAGAATTAAAGAATAATTAAAGCAAGAGTCGAGGAGATGGTGCCTGCTGGAGCGGGGAGGCGACTTGTTGGACTCGAGACTCAAGACTTGCACTTCCATTAAACCAAGTGCTGCTGCTGCAGCCAAGTGCTGCTGCTGCAGCCATGTGCTGCTGCTGCAGCCATGTGCTGCTGCTGCAGCCAAATGCTGCTGCTGCAGCCAAGTGCTGCTGCTGCAGCCAAATGCTGCTGCTGCAGCCAAGTGCTGCTGCTGCAGCCAAGTGCTGCTGCTGCAGCCAATTGCTGCTGCTGCAGCCAAGCGCTGCTGCTGCGCGGAGTGCGGCCTTTCTGGGGGCGCGTTGACCTGCTGCTGGAGCTGCTGCTGCGCATGCAGCGCTGAAGACTTGGAATGGTTTTTGAAGGACTTCGGCGGAAAAAGGAAGTTGAATTGCAAGCAAAGACCGTTTAAGTGCTGCTGTTGCACGTTTGCCGAGTTGGGAATGGACAGAGAAAAGTGCGGCGAGTTTTGCGGCTTGGAGCGCGTGGCTGCGCGGGCTGAGGTGTACGTACACCCCAACCACCGCCGCAAGTTCCGTTCAAGTTTCGCCGCGGAAAGCGAAACTTGAACTGATCTCGGAAAGCTGCATTTTTTGCAAAGCTTTTCAAAATGCTTTTTGTTTTTGTCTCTTTAATTTCACTGCAGTTCGCACTTGTTCGCGCGTGGAGTCCGCGCGGGCTCGGCCCCAGCGCCCTCGCCGACGGGCCGTTCGCCCAAGTCACGGATGTCCACAACGGTACTGCGCAGCGCTTTCGGACTCAGTCGAATTTGCGAAGTTGAATTTTTTCTTTTTCTCCAAACAGGAACTGTTTGCGCCGCCGACGAGGCCCTGCGCGGCGACCCCCCTCTCCCCCCGGAATGTGAATGCAGCTTCCACCGCCTGAGTACGCTGCTGCTGCTGCTGCGCTGCTGCTGCAGCTCGGCTGCTGCAGCTCGGCTGCTGCAGCTCAGCTGCTGCAGCTCGGCTGCTGCAGCTCGGCTGCTGCAGCTTGGCTGCTGCAGCTTTCCGATTCTCTTGGACTTCGATTTATTTTTGCTGCTTCGACTCGGCAGAGGCGAGGGAGGAGCGCTGCGCTGCGTTTTCGATCGCAAGTGCAAGTGCAGCAGAAGAGGCGCAGGCAAGTCCGCAGCAGCAGCAGCAGCAGCAGCAGCAGCAAAGCCATTCAAATGTCTGCTGCAGTGCGGCCAGGACATCTGCGAGATTTGCTGCATCATGACAGTCTCCAGAATCCGTAAGGCAGCAGCATACTTCAAAACCTGCTGCTGCAGCAACTTCCACTCTGCAGCAAGCCCCGGCGAAGACCGCTCGCAGCTGGTAACTGGCAGCAGCAGCAGCAGCAGCTGCTGCTGCTGCTGCTGCGCCTGAAAGCCGCAATAACGAGCGCTGCTGCAGAGAAGGCCGAATTAAGAGCTGAACTTGCAAAAGAAGTCTTAATTGATTCTGCATTAAATGCCATTAAATGCCACTTTTCCTCATTTCTTGGCCAATTCATTCTCCATTAAATGCTGAACTTCAAAAAACTTCAAAAAACTTCAAAAAACTTCAAAAAACTTCAAAAAATTAAATTGAATTTTCGAAAAAGAAATTCAACTTTAAATTCCCCCAGCAATGCAGGCGAAAATGCACTGAGACAGAAGCAGAACTGGCCAGTGAGAAGTTCAAATTAATTTGAAGTTCAAATTTGAAATTCATTAAATTTAAAATTCAAATTTAACTTTTATTTCAATTCAACATTCTGCAGGCCCTGAGGACTTGGCGGAGCAGATTCTGAAAGCTGTGGGTAAAAGTCAGAAAGCCGAAAACTTGAAAATTCAAAAACTTGAATTTTTTTCAAGTTCAAAATTCAAAAACTTGAATTTTTCCCAAGTTCAAAATTCAAAAACTTGAATTTTTTTCAAGTTCAAAGTTCAAAAACTTGAATTTTTTTCAAGTTCAACACTCAACAACTTAACTGCACTTCTCTTCAGCTCATGGAATTCACAGAAGTCTTTTATTCCAAAGAACCCGAAATCCCCGAACTCAACTTACCCACCCGCCTCAATCTCCAGCAGGGCCCCCAAGGGGGCCCCCAAGGGGGCCCCCAGGGGGGCCCCCAAGGGGGCCCCCCTGGGGGGCCCCCTGCGGCAGCCCCTTGGGGCCTCCCTTGGGGCCTCCCTTGGGGCCCCCTTGGGGGGGCCCCTGGGGGGGCCCCTGTGGGGGCCCCTGGGGGGGGCCCCCCACCAGTGGCGCCAGGGGCCCCCGGGCCCGTTTCTCCGACTCCGGCAATTAACACTGTTTACCCGTTGACTCGGCTTCCCACAGAAGAGGAGCTGGCAGCAGCAGCAGCAGCAGCACAGCTCGGAGCAGCAGCAAAAACCAGCAGCTATTGAGGCTTTGCAACGTGCAACAGAAGCAGCAGCAACAGCTGCGCGGCATGCCGAGAAGCAACAGCAGACCATGTTGCTGTTGCTGCGGCAGAAGCTGCTGCTGCAGCAGAAGCTGCTGCTGCAGCAGAAGCTGCTGCTGCAGCAGAAGCTGCTGCTGCAGCAGCTTGAATTTTCGCAGGCGAATATGCGCAGGGAGCGCAGAGTCTCGCCTCCTTGCAATCAATTCAATTAACTCGAACTCTTTTTTCAAAGTCTTGGAATGAAGTTGAATTAAAAATGAAAAATTATTTCCAAGTGCAGCAGAAGGGAACAGATCAGCTGCCGGCGCTGCAGGGAACCTGAACTGACTGAGGCTGCCGGATCTCTTTGCCACGCAAGTCCAATTATAATTTGCATTTACTCTACAACTTGTATTTATTATAAATTCTAAACTATTTGTGTTTATTATAAATTCTAAACTATTTGCATGCACTTTAAGTCTAAATTGTTTGCATGCACTGCATGTTTGCATGGCGGAAGAACAGCCACCAGGTGAGGCGCGCAGCCTCGCCCCCGTGGCGATGACGGCCAGAAAGTGCAAAATAATTAAATAAAAGAAATTAAAAAGAAATTAAAAGATGTGCAGCACCAGCACACTTTTAAAGCGCGTTTACCTGCTGTTTCTGCGGATCCGCAGCACGCGCACAGGACCAGCGGTAAGCATATTCTGCACAGTTGAACAAGTGCATGCATATGCACTTTTGCATGAATATTATTGTCTGAATTTGTTGCAAATTTCTGCATTTGCAAATATTTGCACTTCTGCATCGTCAGGCTGTCCTTCCACTTTGGCGGAGTTGCAAGTTCAACTTCATGCAGTTGTTGCAAATATTCGCAGAGTCCATTTTCTTGAGTTTAAGTTCCCAGTGGCAATTCATATATGCAAATAAACAAGAATTTGTGCAAAGAGGAAAAGTAATGAACTCAAGTGGGCTCTTCGTCGCATTCTTTTCTTTTTTTCTTCTTTTTCTTCTGCGGCGATTCGGAAACCTCCGCCTGCAGCTCCTCCGGCTCTTTCACTTTCTGTTTCTTTTTGTCTTTTTCTTTGAATTCAAAATTGGATTTGTTTTTGTTTTTGACTTTTTGTTTTTCTTTTGCTGCAGGAAGCACCGCCGCTTCCTGTTCACTTTCGGAAGCACTGGAGGAAGGCAGCAGCAGCAGCTCCTTTTGCTGCTGCTTCTTGCTGCTTCTTTTTCTCTTCTTCGCGCTTCCGTCGCTTTGCTGCAGCAGTTTGCTGCTCCCGGCCTCGTTCTCGTCGCCCTCGGCCTCCCCCGCTGCAGCTTCCGCTGCTGCTGCTGCTGCTGCTGCTGCTGCAGCAGCAGCAGCTGCACGCGTCTGCTGCTGCGCGTCTCGCTTCTCCGCTGCTTCCGCCAGAGGCAGCTCGGAGGCTGTGAAGGGCGTGTCGAGCAGCGCAGCAGTGGCTCCGACCGTTCCCCCCTGTTCAAGTGCCAGCAGGCTGCTGCTGCTGCTGCTGCTGCTGCTGCTGCTGCTGCTGCTGCAGTCCTCGATCGCGGGGGGCCTGGCCTGATCCCGGAGCTGGTGCTGCACGCCCTTGGGGGGCGCGTTGAGGGGCGCCTCCCTGACAGCAGCAAGCCGTGTCTTGAGGCGCTGCAGCTCTGCTGCTGCTGCTCTTCGAATGGCCCGCCGCAGCTTCCGGCGCTGCTTCTTGAGACTCCAGCCCCTGGCAGCAGCCTTGGCCTGGACTTGGTCGTGGAGGGTTTGCTGCTGCTGCAGCGGCAGCGCAGCGCGCAGCAGCCTGGCTGCGTCTTTCTTGCGGGTGGCGGCGAGCTGCTGCTGCTGCTGCTGCAGCAGCAGCGGCACCGCAGCCTCCAGCCCCAGCCCCCGCTCCCGCATCAAGCCTGCTGCTGCTGCTGCCAGCAAGTCCCGCTGCAGCCGCGCAGGAGCCAGGGGCAAAATGTCCAGCCATTCGACTCCCCGCAGCCCCTGCGGCAGCTGCTGCTGCTGCAGCCGCTGGAAGCAGCGCAGCAGGTGGCGCAGCAGCACGGGCCGCGGCTCCGCGCCCATCCGCTGCTGCAGCAGCTGCGGCAGCAGCAGCAAGTTGTATTCCCTCCGCAAGAATGCATGCGTTTGCTGCGGGAAGTTCTCGGCCTGGATGCGGCGCCAGGGCACTCCGAAGGCCGGCAGCTCCTCGCCAGTTTGCTGCTGCACCGCCAGCAGCAGCAGCAGGGGCCTCCCGCAGCGCCCTGCGGGCCAGGGCCTCGTAGTGACTCAGCCGCGGGGCAATGGCCCGCCACTTGTCGCAAACGTCTGCGGGCCGCCGGTTAAGCACTGCAGCAATCTTCACCCAGCAGCCCCGCCGCGGGCCAGCTAGCTGCTTGGCTAGCTCAGCTAGCTGCAGCGTCTCGAGGGGCCCCCAGGGGCCCCTCCGCACCCCCGCAGCCATGCTGCGGCGCAGGTAGCCGTAGATGGAGGCGAAGGGGCGTTCGGGGAGGCAGCGGGCGACGGCTTGGAAGCGGCCGGGGGGCCCCCGGGGGGCCCCCGGGGGGCCCCCCGCCGCGGCGCCCAGGGGGGCCCCCAGGGGGCCCCCCCGGGGGCCCCCCCGGGGGCCCCCGCCGCTCGCCAGGCTCCGCGCAGCCTCCTCCGCCGAACCCAGGCCCTCCTGCTGCGCCAGCTGCTGCAGCGCCTCCCGCAGCAGCTGCTGCTCCTCCTGCGTGAAGGGGCCCTTGCGGTACTTCAGCCCGCTGCGCGCATGCATGCGCCACAGCCCCGTGGCCCCGGGGGCCCCCAGCGCCAGCAGCTGCTGCTGCTGCTCGCTGAAGCTCTCTTCGCCTCTGGCGGCCACTTGCGAAAAGCCCAGCGGCAGCTGCGAGGGCGCCAGCGCAGGCCGGTACACGGGGTCTTCGCTGGGCAGCAGAATCCGCTCCGCCTTCGAGGGCTTCTGCAGCTCCCTTTTCTTTTCTTGCTGCTCCCGCGGCGGCTCCTCTCCCGCCAGCTTGCTGCAGCAGCCAGCAGCAGCAGCAGCAGCAGCAGCAGCAGCGTCCGCCGGCTCCGCCTTCGCCCTCAGCCGACGCAGCCGCGCCCGCGGCCGATCCGCCGCGACTTTCCCCGCCGCAAGCTCCGAAACCATCCGCAAGTCCCAAACTATTCAAAACAATTCGAAATCAGCGCGAGATCCGCGCGAAAACCCGCAGATTCAGCCCAAGTCCGCGCGAAACCCCAGCGCTGCGGCCACCGCCACCAACACCGCGCAGCGGACGCCGCCCGCCTTTCCCGCGAACCCGCGGCAAAGAAAACATGCTAAGTCGCAAACATTATCCGAAAGTTTGTCATTTTGCACAAAATAAATGTCAGTGGGGCTTCGGGGGCGCTTTTCCGCATGCGGCGACCCAGGCCGCAGCGCGGCGTACCCAGCCCCACCGCGGCGCTGCTGCTCAGTGTTGTCTGCGAAGGCCTCAAACGCCACTTTTATTCGCCTTTTTTAGTTAGTGTTCTCTCTTTTTGCATTCCAATCATTTCCGTTTCAAATGTGCAGCAATAGCTCTCTCGTTTGACTCCGGATCCGTCGAGGCTGGACACGGGGAACCTGCCGGGGCTTCCAGGTGCCTGCGGAATGCATGCGCAGCAGTCACAAATTTCGCAACTTCGCAACTTAATTTCGTTATTAAAGTCCCAAATTGCTTTTTAATTTGTTGCTGCTTCCAAATTGCCATTCGCTGCAGCTGTGCTGCTGGGCGATCCTGCTCCTTGCAGAAGGCCACATATCTGGGAGTGGTAGATCCCTTCGCTCGCCTTCATTGTCACAACTGAATAAATCCTTCTGTTCAAATTTCAACAAAGAAATCTAAATAGAACACTTTGTTTAAATTTAGACAAAACCGCCAGCCCAGAAACTTCACATTACAACTCTTTCGGGAAACTCTCAACACTTCCCACGCAGAAGCTGCGAGCCACAAAGACACCTGCTTTCCTGTTTTCTCTTTTCACGAGGCGCGAGCTGTAAGCAGCTGTGGCTAGCTCCCCCCATGTACAGCTAGCTACAGCTAGCTGTAGCTAGCCGTAGCTAGCTGTAGCTAACCGTAGCTAGCTGTAGCTGTAGCCGCCTGTGGCTAGCGGTCACTGGCCGTAGCAAGCTGCAGCTAGCCAAAGCTAGCTGTAGCTAGCCATAGCTAGCTGTAGCTAGCTGCAGCTGGCTGTAGCTAGCCGTAGCTAGCCGTGGCTAGAATGTACCTTCACCGAGGTTTCGAAGTAAGTAGATGCGCTAAGTCATTTCCCCTTTTCCTCTTGTCTTGAGGAAATGGCAGAAAGGCAAAAACATAACGGCCAAATTCAAATAAAATACTCAATAAATGAATACACTGGTGGGCAAAACTGGAAGAAATAAATCCAAAATATAATTGTAATAGACTTATATGCTTATTTGAAAACACTTGAGGAGATCCACACAACCAGAACTTTATCTGTTTCAGACAAAATAGAAAAAAAAAGAAAATGGAAAAGACGCAGCGAGCGCCTTTTGCTGGAGAAACGTGAAAAGTTGCAACAGCAGACTGCGAATGAGAAAGCTCGCATTGAATTCGTGCAGAAAGCTGCAACGAAGTCTTTCTTAATTTGTTTCTTAATTTGTTTCTGGGCCTTTCTTATTGCGGGAGAACTGGTGAAAATGGAAATATTTTAATATTTCCGGTTTTCAAAGACGAAAGTAACTGAACTCAGCATATGTGCAAGGAGCAAAAAGGTGCAAACAAGCAAATCCCGCATGCATGCCGCATGCATCCCGCATGCATTTGAACACGAACTCAAACTTAATAAACATAATTTCGTTCAATAAAACCAAAAAACAGCGCTGTGCCTCCAGAGCTAAGGCAAATTCCTGCACTGACCATCGACAAACAGTGGCTTCCGAACCCAGCCATAAAGTATGCCTGTAACTGTGTTTCAAATGCAATAATAATGCAAAATATGTATTCATGTTCTGTGTAGACAAGTAATTCAGATATAAGCACGGATCGAACTCACGAAACAAACAACTGTACAACTTCGTATAGACATGCATGCATGCAACCTCCCGTTCAACTAGATATTCTTGTGGAATACTCAAAGTATTTCCTGGGAATACTCAAAGTATTTCCTGTTTAAAGATGATCCTAAAGGCTATTTAAATGCGGATCTGCACCTGCTGGCCTGCGCAGCCCGAAGTCTACATCCCAGCGGCGTTCAAATAGCGCTTCAGGCCGAGGAAAGCTGCAGCAGCAAAACAACTTCCGCAGCCTGCAGACGCCATACAAATCTCTTATTGCTGCAGCTTCACTTCCCTACTAAGGGTCCTTCATTATGAACAGCGCTTAGGGTGTTCGCAGTGAGCCCGAGCTCACAGAGAGCCACCCCTAATGATATGGAACTAACACCCTTTTGCACTGATCTGCTGCAGCCTCAGCTCAGCCTCTCCTGCTCTTCACTTTAAGGGCTTAAGTGCCTACGCTGTGGCTGAAGCCGTCATGCATGAAGCAAGCTGCAAAGTTGCCTCCCCGCGGGAGTTCAGACCCAGGGGGAAGCGCGGGAAACTGGGCGTGTGCTGCTTGCCCTGCTCGCCCCTACTTGAGCTCTGCCGCTAAAACTATTTCATTTACATATTTTCTTCTTTTGGAGCCCAAAAGGGGTTGGAAAACGCCGGAAGTTCGGGCGGATGCTCGTGCGGAATGTGGGGCACCGCGGGCACGCCGGCGTCTCAGGCTGCGCCCTTGCGCTGATTTTGCGCGTTCCTTTTGCTTTTGCAGGAAAAGATTGGAGAAAATTGCTGGCTAGGAATCGACTGGGGAGCGAAGGGGGTTGCCCGCTGGCGCTGCGGGTTTGTCTGCATGCAGGGGAAGTTGAATGGCGGCTGCCGCGGCGGCTGCGGCGGCCTCTGCAGCGCCGCAGATTTACGCAGTTTCCCAAGCTTTTCTTCGGAGTAGGCATTTGCGTTTTGTTTGCGGAGTGCTTTGTTGGAGCCCATGGCCAGCTGAGAGGCGAGGCTGGAGAGCTCAGCTGCCGCCACCGCAGGAGCCGCGGCCGGCCGCGTTGAATTTCGCGCTGCAGCGCAGCGATTCGAAGGCCTTTGGCGGCCTTAGGGGCTTTTTCGCGGACTGCAGCACAAAGCGCTTCCGTTCCGGGCGAGACGCAGCAGCAGCAGCGCAGCAGCAGGGCTGTCGGGCGAGCAGCAGCAGCAGCAGCACTTGGGCTGGATAGCAGCAGTTGCGGCAGGGGCTTTCCCCGCGTTCTGCCTGCGGGCTAGCGTCAGCGCTTCCGGCCGCGATGGAGAACGGCGACGGCCGCGGCGGCTCCGGCAGCCGCAGCAGCAGCAGCAGCAGCAGCAGCAGCAGCAGCAGCAGCAACACGGGCAGCCAGGCGCCGCTGACCTCGAAGGGCGCCTTCGACGCACACCTCTACGGCGAAACGCCCGTCCACCAGTACCTCTCGGAGATCCCCGCAGAAGATGAACAGCCGACGCCGCTGGGGGCCGTTTTCGGCGAAGAGGCGCAGCCGCAGCGCAGGGGCGTGGACTCGGTGGCGCGGCTGGTGGAGAGCGAGCGGCGAGCGATGCTGTCCGCCGGGGGGGGGGACGCGAGCGACGCTGCAGCGCTCCTCGAGAAGAAGGCCAGCGTCGCTCGCGAGGACTTGTACCGCAGGCAGCGCTTCCAGCGAGCGCTCTCGCCCGAAAGACAAGACCCTTTCGCTGCAGACGGGGGCCGCAGGGCCGACGTGAGCGCCCGCAGCTACGCAGACGTGATGGTGGAGCAGCAGCTCGACAGGGAGAAGCAAGCAGCAGTCAAACAAATCCGCAAGCTGCAGGAAGACGCGGCTTTCGCGCAGCAGCTGCTGCAGCAGCAGCAGCAGGAGGCGGCGGGCGCGGCCGCCGCGGGCAAGCGCGGCCGCTGGGCCGGCGACCGCCAGCTCACCGACGCAGAGCGCTTGGCGCTGCAGCAGCAGCAGCAGCAGCAGGGCAGCGAGGGCGCTGCTGCTGCTGCCGCCAGCCTCACCAGCCGCTGGGACACTCCCCTCCAGGCCGGCGGCCAGGCCCCCGGCTGGGGCGACACGCCCATGGCTTCTGGCGGAGAAGCAGCAGCAGAAGCAGCAGAACAAAAACCCAAAAAGAGAAGCCGGTGGGACGCCACGCCGGCGCAGCCCGGCACTGGCCAGGTACGTCGCTGTGCAGCTTTCGTGCAGCTTTCGTGCAGCTTTCTGTGCAACTTTTCCACTTTTCGTTTTTTTTCTCGCGAAACTTCCGAATTTCCACTTTTATTCAACACTTTTACTCTTTTAAACTTGAATCTGAGCGGGAAAGCACTAAATTCCCGCGGATCGGCGCGGAAGCGGCGCGCTCACGCGCGCGCGCTGGGGTGTACGTACACCGCAGGAAACGCCCACCCCCGGCCAGTGGGGAGCCACGCCGCTCGTGGCGGGGCCTGGAGGCCAAACTCCGTTGGCAATGAAAAAGAAAAGTCGATGGGACGCAACTCCAGTGCCTGGCGGCGAAGAGGGCTCGGGGGTGGGCTCGGCCATGGCCACTCCGCTCACGGGGGCCCGCCTGGCCGACGGCTCCGACGCCGGCCTCGCCACCCCCGGCCTTTCCCAGACTCCGGGCGCCACCCCCATGACTTCCGGCTTGACCCCTGGCGCCACGCCGCTGGCCATGACCGGTGCGCGCTCCTGCTGCTGCTGCTGCTGCTGCTGCTGCTCCTGCTGCTGCTGGTGCCTGCGGGCAGCGTGCGGGGCGCGCTGGCGCTGCGGGTGCCTGCGGGCCGCAGGGAAGGCGGCGCGGCTCCGCCGCTGCTGCTGCAGGCGCCGCCCCCTGGCGCTGCTGCTGCTGCTGCTGCTGCTGCTGCTGCTGCTGCTGGTGTGCAGCGGGCTGGGGCTGCGGAGGCGTGTCTTCGCAGGGCTGGGGTCCACGCCGATGACCCCCAGCACTCCTTTGCAGACCCCGGAGCAGCTGCTGGCGCTGCGGCTGCAGCAGGAGTTCGATGAAAGAAACAGATACTTGACAGATGAAGAACTTGACAGAATAATGCCGACTGAGGGCTACGAAGTGGTGCAGCCGCCGAGCGACTACAACCCGCCGCCGACTTCTGCTGCTGTTGCTGCAGCGCGCGCGCGGCAGCAGGCCCTGGCCTCTTCGGGGATGGGCCCCGCCACCCCCGGAGTTGCTGCTGCTGCCACTCCCCTGGGGGTCACTCCCATGTACGTGATGCCTGAAGAGGGGGGCATTTCGGTGAAGGCTTTGGACCCCACGGGGTCTCTGCTGGACCCCCAGGGGCTGGGGGAGGCTTCTGGGGGCGTGCAGATGAAGGCTGAGGACTTCCACTTCTTTTCGAAGCTCTTTGAAGAAAAACCAGAAGACCAAATGACCCAGGAGGTGACTCTGGGGGGCGCGCTGCTGCTTCCGGGCTTCGGGAGGGGAAGCTGGGTTTGCAGAAGTTGAATTCTCCAAATTTTGATTTTTTAATTAAGTGCAAGCTAGGAGTGATCGGAGGTGCTGCTGTGTTGTGTGTTGGGCTTGCAGGAAGTCAAGGAAAAGAAGATCCAGCTGCTGCTGCTCAAGATCAAGAACGGAACTCCCCCGCTGCGCCGTTCTGCGCTGCGCATTTTGACTGACAAAGCAAAAGAGTTCGGAGCTGCTGCACTTTTCAACCAAATTTTGCCTCTGATGATGCAGACGACGCTGGAGGACCAGGTGGGCGCGGTGCAAGTTGGGGTGTATGTACAGCTGAGCCGCGTGCGCGCGGCTGCTGGCCAGGCCTCGATGAAACGGCGCTTTCATCACTTTTTTGCAAAGCACTTTCATCATTTTTTTGCAAAGTTTTGCGGGATTGTGCGCTGCAGGAGCGCCACTTGCTCGTGAAAGTCATAGATCGCGTGCTGTACAAGCTGGACGACCTGGTGCGGCCCTACGCCCACAAGATCCTGGTGGTCATCGAGCCGCTGCTGATCGACGAGGATTACTACGCCCGCATAGAAGGCAGAGAAATAATCAGCAATTTGGCCAAGGCCGCGGGCCTGGCGACCATGATCGCCACCATGAGGCCAGACATTGACCATCCCGACGAATACGTGCGAAACACAACTGCCAGGTACAGACGGGCCTTCGCGAGTGCACTTTCACGCGGCTTGCAAAATCGGAGTTGCGAAATTTAGCGCTTTCGTGCAAGTTTCCGATTGACCTTCACTAGGCCCGCGTTGAGATTGCTGCTGCTGCTGCTGCTGCAGCAGCTGCAGCAGCTGCAGCAGCTGCAGCAGCTGCAGCAGCGCGAACCAGAACATGCATGTTTGCATCTTTCAAGTCCCTCTAGCTTGTCTGCATCAGCTCCTCTAGTAGTAGCAGTAGGCCCTGCGCATGTGGGGTTGGAATGTTTGTTTTTTTTTTCTTTTTTGTTCTTCAGGGCGTTTGCTGTGGTGGCCTCTGCCTTGGGAGTGCCTTCGCTGCTGCTGTTCTTGAAGGCCGTGTGCCAGAGCAAGAAGTCGTGGCAGGCGCGGCACACGGGGATAAAAATAATTCAGCAAATAGCCATTTTGCTGGGGTGCGGGGTGTTGCCGCACTTGCGGCAGTTCGTGGAAATAATCCAACACGGGCTCGACGACCCCGTTCTCAAAATTAAGACTGTCACCGCGCTGGCCCTGGCCGCGCTGGCCGAGGCCGCAGCGCCCTACGGCATTGAGGCCTTCGACTGCGTGCTGCGGCCGCTGTGGAAGGGCATAGGGGAAATAAAGGGGAAGAGCCTGGCGGCCTACTTGAAGGCCATTGGCTCCATCATTCCGCTGATGGACGCTTACCACGCGAGTTACTACACGCGGGAAGTCATGGTGATGCTGGTGCGGGAGTTCGAAACCAACGACGAGGAAATGAAAAAGATCGTTTTGCGAGTCGTCAAACAGTGCGTGGCCACTGAGGGCGTGGAGGGGGAATATATTCGCACTGACATCATTCCTCCTTTCTTTTCGAAAATGTGGCTCGTCCGAAACGCCCTGGATCGCCGCACGGCCAAACTCCTCACCGAAACCGCCACGGAGTTGGCCTCCAAGGCCGGCGGGGCCCACGTCATTAAGTTCATTGTAGATGATCTTAAAGACCCCAGCGAGCCCTTCAGAAAGGTGACTCTCGAAACGATAGAACAGGTGATAGTGAACGGGGGGGTGGCGGACATAGACGGGAGGCTGGAGGAGCAGCTGATCGACGGCTTGCTTTACGCCTTCCAAGAACAGACCACTGAGGACACTCAAGTGCTTTTAAATGGCTTTTCAACTATTGTTAATGCACTCTCCACCCGCGTTAAGCCCTACCTCCCGCAGATCTGCGGTGTCATTCGCTGGCGGCTGAACACCCCTTCGGCGAAGCTGAGGCAGCAAGCCGCAGACCTCGTGGCGCGCATTGCAACTGTCATGTTCAAGAGTGGCGAAGAGCAAATGCTGGGCCACTTGGGCTTGTTCTTGTACGAGTACTTGGGCGAAGAGTACCCCGATGTGTTGGGAAGCATTCTGTGCGCCTTGAAAGCCATCGTGAACGTGATTGGAATGAACAAGATGACGCCTCCCATCAAGGATCTGCTGCCTCGCTTAACTCCCATCCTCAAAAACCGCCACGAAAAAGTGCAGGAAAACCTTATTGACCTCATCGGCCGCATCGCCGATCGCGGAGGCGACTTGGTGTCGCCCAAGGAGTGGGACAGGATTTGCTTCGACCTTTTGGACTTGTTGAGAGCCCAGAAAAAGAGCATTCGGAGAGCCACTGTGAACACGTTTGGCTACATTGCCAGGACTATAGGGCCGCAAGACGTGCTGGCAACACTCCTGAACAATTTGAAGATGCAAGAACGTCAGTTGCGACTTTGCACGACCATCGCCATTGCTATCGTGGCTGAGACCTGCTTGCCGTATTCTGTGCTGCCTGCGCTCATCAACGAATACCGAGTGCCCGAACTGAACATTCAAAACGGCGTCTTGAAGACTCTTAGCTTCATGTTTGAGTACATTGGCGAGATGGCCAAGGACTACATCTATACAGTCACGCCGTTGTTAGAAGATGCCCTCATGGACAGAGACCTTGTCCACAGACAAACTGCAGCTTGGGCTTGCAAGCACCTTGCGCTTGGTGAGCATAAGTTCGTTCTGCTCAAGCATTTGTTATTGAAAGACACTGTTTCACTAGTGCGCACTGTATTCAGCAACGGGCAAAGTTACCAGGTAACAGGGAAGGATTTCAGTGACATGAATGCTTCATACTTTTGATGGCGTTCGGTAGAACAACATGTTGCAACGAAGTTGCAAGCTTTTCCGGTGTTTGTGGATTACATAGGCGTCCACGGACTGAGCTGTGAAGATGCGCTTACTCATTTGTTTAACTACGTCTGGCCAAACATTTTCGAAGTGTCGGCACACATGGTCCAAGTAAGTTACGTGTTCCCTTTTCCCTTTTTGCTGAAAGGACTTTTTGTTGCATGTGCATGTGGCCAGTGTAGCCACTGTTGCATGTTGGAAAGTGCCTTTTCATGACAACTTGCGCTATACGCTATACGAGCATTAGCACTCCTCTGTGCGCTTTTCTATAACACTCCTCTGTGCGCTTTTTTATGCTGCTTGCAGGCGTTTTTTGATGCTGTGGACGGCATGCGCGTTGCTATTGGGCCCGGAGTTGTTTTCCGATATGTCATCTTGGGCCTCTTCCACCCTGCACGCAAAGTAAGTAACTTGTTCTCTCGAATGTCCCCTTTTCTCGCGCTGTCCCAGCATCTATTGCAAAGCCAAAGCCCGAATTTGTGTCGATACAGTTGGCATGTTGGTCGATCTGCATACTGCTTGCATGGTGCAAACAGGGGGTCACCATGGGTGTGCCCGGAGTTCGAATTCATTTTTATTGCCGTTGTGCTTTTTTATGCAGGTACGAGAGGTGTATTGGAGGGTGTATAACAACGTGTACATCGGGCACCAGGACGCGATGGTAGCTTTTTTCCCAAGACTTCCCGACGACGGGAAGCATTCATTTGCCCGTCATGAGCTTGAACTGGTCATTTAGGCTAGCGTGATGACAGGAGCGTAGATTAGCTGTTGCGCCGCGGGAATTGATGAGCAGAAAACTCTATGCATATGTGTTCCGTCCCATTTGCAACACGAGAATGCCTTAGTTTGTAGTGGTGAAGCGATCTGTTCTTCCATTCCGGCGTGGATCTTAGATAGTGGACTCCAGATTGCCCTTCTTAGCAGGAGATGAGCCTCTGTCGTACTGATTTACCCTGGGAGCATCTATTGCATGGCGGCCTGTGCTTAACAGGTCCTAGCGTCTTGGCGGTGCTCGCCGTCACATAAGCGGGAGGGGTGTCGGCAGTGACAGCTCCGCTTTGAACCATTTTGTCTGATGAGGGATGCGTGCTAGGCTGCTGTCGCTCTTGAACTGTAGTGCTTAATGAGTAGTGAGGCTACCGTTTTGCGTTGGTTAGATACTGTACCAATCGAAGTAGTGCTGCTTTAGGGGAGGACGCAGGCAGGTGAGCCCAACGGCAAAGAGCCTGCAGGTAATACTGAGGGACTAGCCAAAGGCTCACTTGCTTGCAAACAGTATATAGACTGGCTTGCGCAGGCAGGTGAGCCCAACGGCAAAGAGCCTGCAGGTAATACTGAGGGACTAGCCAAAGGCTCACTTGCTTGCAAACAGTATATAGACTGGCTCGCGTTCATATACAGTTTAAATTTAAACACTTGTAGTCGGTGGTCACTGCTAAAAGTATACGGCTCTTTTGTGCGAGCATAGCGGCAACGTCGCTGCCGATCTTCGCAGCTCTTAAACTAGACGCGGGCCGCAATGATTATGATCGCGGCGATGAGGACCATAAGCAGCAGTATCGTCAACATGCAGCACCCCATTGAGGTTGCCCTAAGCAGCACAGCAGAGGATGAGTGTACACCTAATACACGAATAAGCAGGTGCGCAGCAGTTCGGTGCTACATGTTAACGCGTACAGCGAAGCCGAACAAACGTGGGCCTGTGTATCCAGTGGGGAACGTTGCTTCTTGACTCACTGTATAAGGGCACAGGTCTGATTCCCCACCACCAGCGTTAGGTAACCCACGGGGTCCTGCAGACAGGCTCATACAGAAGCAACGGAATGCTTTTGAGATTTCATTCACATGCCAAAACTCCTGGCTCGTTCACAGGTTGCTACACAATATGGTGATGAAGGCAGGAAACCCGGCCCCTCTCACAGATAAAATCATGTTGGGAGAAGGGCGGTCCGCCGGTTCTGCCAGGGGCTCGGGGGCAGCGCGGCCAGCGCCAACCGGATGAGCCTCGGCTTCGCCCTTGGGAACTAAAGCAACTGTGCAGTGAAGAGTAGCAGAGCCGGACACAAGCCTAATATAGCAGCACGCGCATTTCACAAGGATGTTTTTCAGGGCCAAGCTTCACAGTGAGTGCGGCAGATAGGCAAGCTACCGCCAATCGTTGTCAAGTGCACGCTGTAGCCAGCCTTCGGCAGGAATGATGGAACTCGCGTCAATCCCAGGGTAACTTTGGGGTTATCTGGTTATGTGGTGGTTCAGCCCACGTTCGTATGCGGCGGCGTTTGGCCTGTCTGCCGCAGCAGCAAATTCCTAGACAGCAGCAGAGAGCGACGGAATCATCTGTCTGGTCAAGGAAGTTTTCTTTCACTTCTCGGCGGTTGCAGCAACCCGTTACGGAAGCAGGGCAACCCATGGCTTCGTATGGGGCACACCAAAATGCCTGGCACCAACGCTCGACCCTGAAGGCAGACACAGTGCGACTCAACGCTGCAATTCTCCTTGGTGCTCCGGGAACTTCAGTGAGGAGAAACGATTGCTTCAGCTTAAAACTATAAGAAGAGGCATCTGGTAGAGCAAGAAGCTAACATTGGTCTGCCCTCACATTCCGGCCCCCAGAGGGTCATCAAATGTAACATCGAAGTCAATCGGGCTGATGGACCCTTGGTCTTGGCGGAAGCGAGTCATTGCCGAGAGGGCAAATGCATCAAGACTGAGAGTCTCGGAGTTGTAAAGGGCATTGTCAGTTGCAGGGGCGTTAATGTCGATCAGAGTAAGCTGAAAATGCCAATGCTCGGCAGCATACGCAATAGTTGTGCAAAGCTACCATGTACACGATAACAGTGTTGCCACAAGTAGGTAACATGACTGTCGGTGTGTATTTGCTAAAGAGGAACCTCGCACGCAGAACGAGGCACCTAATGGAAAAATTGGCACAGAATCTCCCTCGGATACTCGTAGTCCGTTGCCTTCTTCCATAGCACATTATCAGTGCTATGTATTGTATGCATTCTTGCTGCATTATATTATCCGTTCTAACCTTTGCGCTCATAGCTGCCAGTGGTAGCTTAACGCGTTTCAGTATGCGCCAGTTGAAAGTGGCAGTGCGTCGAGAGAAGAAGTGCACGTCTGTGTCAAAGCAGTCGTATGAATCCTCCAACTCAAAATCTGTCGTGAAGAGCTCGACGCGAACTTTGAGATCGTTGCGTTCCCCTGCAAGAGACGAAGAAATGACAGGAAGCAGTGGCAACCTGATCAGAGAGTGTAAATAATAAAACGCAGAAGAACACATGGAAAGTGTCAACAAACTAGCTGCTTCTATCGGCTGCAGTGCTCGCACCACTCTGATCATAGTTCCGGCTCACCTGAAGAACCCTTGAAGACGTTTATGTTTTCCACATTCCAAATGATAAAACGAAGCTCGAATTCTTCTTCTTGTCCCAAATTCGAGATGTAGAGCTCTTCATATGGATCTAGTTCACCAACCTGATACACATGAGGCAAAAACCGTTTCAACAAAAAGCCCTACTGCTGCCGAATGTGACATGCAGAACTGTGAGTGTCAAGAAGTGACAAGAACAAAGGAAAGGTGCCTGATATGTCTACTGCGCCTACCATATCAATGAAGTATCGAAGGGTCCCCTGAGAAACACCAAGCTCCCCTTCGTTTTCTCCTGTTTGAAGGGGTTGATACTCAATAGGGAAGTAATGTAGTGGCGGAACATAAGCTTTCTTCCCCGGTCCTACAACTGGGCTGCAGTTGTAAGACACAGGTAACGCATTGAACACGTACGTAGTTGAAAGCATTGTCCACAAACGTAGTGCACGGCCACTAACGACACACTGGTGCGGCTGGTGCTGCCGATGAGCATTCGTCATTGAACATGTGATTTACCAGGTTTTTTGATATTTATTTATACGCGACGCCTTGAGAGCCAGCCACCTGCGAAGCCACGAGACAGCGAATCAGCGGAGAGTTGCAAGTAGCAGCCAGATTCAGTTGCACTGACTATGCCTAGTCAAAAGGTTGGGCCCTTTCGAAACACGAACAAATAAGCTGCGCGCAAACAAATAAAGCTGGCTTAGCTAAGTGAGCATGCATAAATAAGTCGTAATATGCATGGCTGCAGAGAAACAATTAGGAACCTAAAAAGGCGGCTTACCGTTCTTCCAGGTCAACAGAAACCATTCCTAATGGCGAGTCGCTTTGCAGCACATCACCCTTATCCATGACAACAATTTTTAGCAGGGCAGGCCCCGGAATCAGCACTCGAAATACAAAGTGCTCGTAAAAGTTTGGATTACAGTTGCTGCAGGCAGAATGAAGCACTCTCTACGCCCAATTTGTTCCACAATATATTGGGTAGCTGCCGTAAACTGCAGCAGTGTACAGCATGAATAGGAAGCGCAGCGTCTGCCGACATCCATATATATACACGTATTTGTGCCCCATCCTACTGCAGCGAGGTTCAGTCAAACTTGGACCCCGCATAAATAGGACGGCTGACTAACATCAAGAACAACACGTTAGTACTCTTCATGTGAGTTACAGCATTGTGTTGTTGAGCAGCACTTGCTACTATTGGCGTAAGATTAGCATCCATGCATTGAGCTCATTCCGTCGACGACCTACCCATCAAATACCCGGTCGGAGACTATAACCTGCTGCCCCACTTGGAGCTTTAGATACGGATCGCTCATGCCTATGGTGTCCACATTTTGGAGGTTTCGCGCAGTCAAAATGTAAACATGCACTACAACAACTTCTTCCATCCAGCGGTGCATGGGCGGCGCTATAAGCACGTCGGGAGGAGCATAGCCAGAAGTCGCGAGAGAGTTTTTGTCGGCCGGATTGCTGGAGGCCTGCTTGTTTCCTGGCAGCTGTTGACGCTGCGCGAGTGCCTTTGTCTCAGATACTGCTTGAGAGGGTTCCTTCGCAGCCCCGACATCAGTTTTGTCTGTCAAAGCCTTGTTTGTCGCTGTAACATCCGTCACTCTCACCCACCCCTAAAAAGCACCGCAGACTTACACAGAAACTGAGCAGCGCCGCTGACCCGTTCTAGGAGCACTTGAGCCCCACTGTGCCACTACGACGCTCTGCAAGCGCGCGCTATGGGCATTCTTACTTTCAGTAGGGCAATTTTCTTCTTGTCTTCTCCCCAAACCACAGGTTGCGCCAAGTTGAGCGTCGGCAACATTGAAAAGCTGTCAAACCATAACACGGTTTGGTCACGGTCGAAGTAGGTGCAAGTTTTCTTCAACCGACACACTAATTCTCCACGCTGCACGTCAATGGAGTAGCTAAAGCCTGCCTTTGAGTCCTCATTGAAACTCTTCCTGTAACCACCCCCCTGCAGCGCCCAAAATTTTCACATAACTCATGATGTTGTGGCTGTGGGCTACGAAGTACCCTGCTAGGATTTTGCTCTACTCTGAATCTGCACGAAACTACTAAGTAGCACGATTTCTGCTCAATGCCACAATCTTACGGCTTCTCGAAGCTTCGCCAGCTCGGACTCCTGCTCGAGAATCTCCACTTCCAACTGCTGTCGCTCCGCTTGTCCCACCTAAGATATTCACGCAGTGTACCGATGGCTTTCACTCTATGGCATTTGAAAGATACAAGAAAATACGCGTGACTTTAGCTACTCAGTTTTGAGTCTATTACTTGCCAGATTTTCTTTTTCTCGCCCTCTCAATTGCATTTTAAGCCGTTGAAGCTTTTGTTCAACACACCTAAGCAGTTTCACATTCGGGAAAAGGGACGGTGTGGGTCAGAGCGCATACCATGGCGGGAATAATTCGCTCTAGTTATTTAGTGAGAATAAACAAAATAGCCACAGCGCACTGCTGGCCTTAAAACTGGGAGAATAAATGGAAGCTCACATTTTGTGGAAATCTGTGAAACTCTGTGTGATTGTATCATAGATGTAGAAGGAATTCTCGTGGGGATATCTGAGAAGAAAAGCATCATCACTTCTGGAAATGTGTACTCAGTTGACCTGAACAATGCTTTGCTGTCGTCACTTTTGTCGCGAAAGTGATTGCAGAGCAGGATTCCCGTGAGGAAAGGAAAGCCTTCTCAGACTAACCGTATATCAAGGCTTGGGACACACACGCGGTGGTATTGCCTGTCTGCTGTTGTTCTGAAGATGAGCAGCAAATCACCCGTCCTACCAAAGTGACCGTCACATCCACTGGGCGATGCAGACCAGACCACCACTCCTGAAGGCAAACGACAAAAGTGCGCACACGAATACGAAATATGGCAAGCATAGAAGTGTTGGAATGTGCTGGAGCCGGCAAGGCTCTTTCGGAGCCGCGCGTGAATTCATTCCAGGCCTCTTCACCGTAAGCAAAGGTTCGCCGTGAACTTGATGGTTACAAGATGAGTATCAGTTGAGGTGGATAGATATTTTCTCAGCTAGCATGAGAAGAGGGCTACACTATGAGGAAAGCTCTAACACGTTGCGCAGCTTGCCTTCACGTCTTGTGAAAATGTTGACCATGTTAAAAGTTGGCAGTAGAGTTCTTGGAAGATCCTTGTTGGCTGCTGTAACTGTTTCTCTCTGAGATTCCAGGGATCCGCCATAATCCGAACGCATCAGCATCAGTCGAGCCAACAAACAAGAACTAAGGAATTGTGAACACACACAAACACTCTTGCCAATGTTTAATTAGGGGCCAAGACTACGCAAGAAGAGCCTGTTCACCGGCAGAACTTGAAAATGTGCACGCACAAGGCACGGTGAGATC
Source organism: Eimeria necatrix (assembly GCF_000499385.1). Lineage (NCBI taxonomy): Eukaryota > Apicomplexa > Conoidasida > Eucoccidiorida > Eimeriidae > Eimeria > Eimeria necatrix. Next base: position 218,262 of record NW_013651812.1, on the reverse strand, counting down.
GGCATCGAGTGCGACGCAGCTAATATCAAAAAATAGTCAACTGGGACGCTGAAGGGGTGGTGGCCTACTTCTCTTCATCAAGTGAGGCTTCATGGCCTCGTTTGCGGACCCAAGTGCGTGTTGCATGACGGACTCGATTTTCCTCACGATCTGCGAGAGCAGAATGGGCTGCAGGTGTAAAGCACTAGTAAAGTGTTTGCTGGGCTGCACTCCGGTGAAATTGTACAAATTAGGGAATGCTTCTCCGACCAGAAGGCCCGCAGTGCAATCGCAGGCAATTTTTTGAAGGTTCAGGGCTTGAACTCACTACCTCTTGCTTTCGAGTCATATTTTTGCTTTGACACTTCCTCTTCTTCATCTTCTGGCAAAAATGTTTTCGGTTGCTGCACGAGCCTTTTCTTGTCGCCCAGCCGCAGGGTATCCTTTCTCTCACTGCTGCAACGACGGGTTTCTTCGAAGAACTGAGCGTACTCCATAGAGTTCGGGCCCGAATCAGACAAGTCGGCCTGCAGGGGAAGGAGAAAGCACAACAGGACGTGACGCAGCTTCGGAGCAGAAAAAAGGAAATCTAAAACTATTACTCAGGTTTTGTGTTTGCGTAGTAGGGTCTGAAAGCGGCCCTGCTACCGGTTATAACGCATACGGAGTGATTTTTGACAGGCTTGTCTCTCACTTGCATGATGGGCTCTACAAACGGGACATCTTCTTTATCTTCACACCCAACGAAGTAGTCATCAGCGTTTAAGACGTGGGTGTAGACAACTCCCGCTTTGTCACGTACAAAAAACATATCATGATCGGTCAGCATCCGACCTGGTCGACAGTCGGAGTCGTATATCAATTCACCAGTATATTCGCTGAAACACTCGACGATGATGTCTATATCTACAGTATTGACAAAAGGCAAGTCTGGCATAATCCGCTGTTCCTGAGTTGACAGACCGCATCAAATCCAAGCATGCTGAAAGATTTCCTCAGTTCAAGAATCGGCTTGTGTGTAAATCTAGAGCCCTGCCAGTTTCATTACTTTCACACACTTTTAATAGCCATTCTGCACTGCACGGGTCTCGTTCACCACTAGCTTCCTTCATATGAAGTGCATTTGCGCCCTTTGCTTGTATGCACACTGGCGGCACTGGGAGGCTCAAGGCACGGCGCTGTTCGTGCTGATAGTGCTCAGTCCTTTGAGTCTCTCACCATCATTGCCATGTCCATCATCGGGGGAGGAAGTCGAGCCAGCAGGGGACTCTCAAGCTGAAGCTTGAGGCAGTGCTCTCCCTGCGGCACTTTTACGAACGAGTTCAGTGCCAGGGACAATGTGCCCATCTCAGCTCCGTCTTTGTTCACTAAGCGGAAGCAAATGTCAGGTAGGATTGCCTTCACTCCTCGATTCTGCATAATGTGCACGCCGCCCCTGCTGCGGTAAGAGCCTTCAGAATCTTTCCGGCTGCACAGTGTTCCATGTGAGCCAATAGACTTCCAATCCTTTCCACCCCCTGACTTTGTAGGCGCCGACCTTCGCCCCCTTTCTGCGGGGCGTGATGTATGCAACACCACATCTTGAATATAGGGCAAATACGGCGTGACGAAGGAGCTGATGGACAATCGTGCTCCAACCCACTGGCCGGGGGCAGTGCTTGACTCTGAGAGGAGCAAATAGCGGCAATGTAAAAAAAGGTCAGAAGCCAGTCTGTCGCCTGGAGTTGAAATGTGCAGTGCTTAGTTGTGCATGACGAAGACGTTTATGCAATATGAAGAGTACCACACCCAAAATATATAACCCAGACAGTCAAAAGCATTGCTTAGATGAGCACCGAGGGCGCGACACAGACGTCGCACTCCTGTATTAAATAATCAGAGATGAATGCCCATGGCAATGTTATTTCAGTGCAGACTGCAGCCCACCCATGTTGCGCCGTATTGGCAAAAGAACTTGCCGAGACAGTTTTTCTTCTTTTGCATCAAATACCTCAACAAACACTTTCCGCTTCGTCTCCTGGAAAGCAGCAACACTAGCAGGTCTGGCAGCAACGATCCATTGAAGGGAAACAAAGCTGTTTTAGAACTGGAACAAGCGTATCTGCTAATCCTCTTACAGGTTCGGTCTCGCTGAACCTCGCAATCACATTTGGAGCCGGAAAGTCTGAAGAGCTCAGGGCCAACTGCAAATCCTTTGCCTTCCCTTGCCAAAACGCAGACACCTGGAGGATATATTCTGAAAGCTGATCGGCTTGCGACGTTGGAAGAAACCGAACGCCAAGGATGTCGATATCAAAGTGGTATCTCAAAAGCTTGCACTTAGAAACTTCAGCAGTAGCGGGGTTGTCAAGAGCAAGCACTGGCCAGCGAGCCAGTTGTGTGCTAGCTCCTCGTCTTATTTCTTTTCCCTTTGAATCACTTGCAGAGGCTGCCTTCTTTCCTGCAGTGATAGGCTGCTTTGCGGAAGTCTCAGTGCCACTTAGGGTAAAACCAACAGCTGCGAGAAGCCGAGGCTTTGTGTCCCACTCAAGGCTCTTTGCCATACTTCCCTCCACTGTGGCGAATGCCACCTGCTCTTTGCTTGAAAGTGAATACCAAATCGCTTCGTGGGCATAATTAACGTCCGTTTCTGAGTCCCTGAGCTCCTTACCATTGTCCTGGCTCTTCAAACCCTCCAGCTCCTGCAGAGCAGCTCTGTACCTCGCGTCGATATTTGCAGGACTCCACTCAACGATCAATGCTATCATTTCCTTCGTCACTTCGCCGCCCTTCTCGATGTCGATGTCGAATATACGTAGTAAGACAGGAGGAGGAGGAAGAAGCAACTGATCAAATGGCGGTATTCCGTTTGCAAAGGAAAGTGCTTGTACACTCGTTTGAGGACTAAGGTACAAGTATACAGGAGCTCCTGTCCGCTGAAGAAAAGCTGGATTCAAACTTGTCTTCAAACAACTCATTTCTCGATCAATTTGGCTCTCGTCAACCATTTTAATTACCTGAGAAAGTCCAACCAGAATAACTAAGTGTCAAGCATGTTTCGCAGCATCAGCCATGGAATATATGTATATATATTCCATGGCTGATGGTATATATGTATATATTGCAAGCATATATGTATATATGTATATATGTATATCCTGCAAGGCTCCAGCATCCAGCTATATGAGCTCACCTCCCCCTCTACTTCGAGAGACCACCACGGATTGACAAGGGCGTCATTATCCATTGCGGGGAGACTCCTAGCCTGTAGTATATCGGCATGGAAATAGACCTTCTTGTAGAAGGGGGAAGCAGTGAGAAACGAAGTTGGAGGAGTTGCCGCCTCTGGGACAGTGGCTTGGCCACTCAAACCGCCTCTGAAAGTCCCGCTAGGTTCACGCTGTTCAGGTCGTCCACTTGAAGGAGAAAGGCAAAACAGCGACTCGCTAAAGACCTTCCTTCCTACATGCCCACAGCGACGTTCAACTGTGTCCATTCCACAGAACACTGAAACGATCTCTGTTTTGGGAATTTCGTTCTGAACAGTCAAGCGTCTGTCTGTATGCAACTCCCCAGGGTCCGCGTTCCTATGGACACACAGCAGAGCACTGGCCAACCGTGACACACATGAATCGGGACAGCTGTACAAAACAACGCGTTCATGCATACGCTTGAGGCCCGTCATGTAGATGAATTTTTCGCAGCGACAGAACAAGCAAACGTATCTTGGGCGTGTGCCGCCTTACCCGCTTGCGGAATCTGAGCCTCTTCCTTCGCTGAGGTCGTCTAGGCTGCTTTGTGAATCACCAGCAGCAGTAGAATCGTATGCTGGAGGTGAATCTGGGGAGCTTAAAACAGCACGTGCAGAGGCAAGTAGGCAAGCAGCAAACGTGGAAGGAAAGCGACATTCTGGCAGAGGTGTCACGGACTGGTCCCAATGCATCTGCGCAGTAAGTAGCAGCGCACGCACATAGCAGCTACACAGCATGTACTCCATGCGTGTCAAAAAAGTGCAGCAACACACATCTTGTGCACTGTATGGGCAGAGAAGCCAGAAGAGCAACTGCATACTTGGATCCACTTAAGCGGCTCAATGTCGATTCCGTCATCGGATATGGACGCCGAGTTTGGCTCTCGTATTGTGCTGGACTCCCAAGACATTCTCGCACACTCAGGCACTGCGGGGTGTAAACTTTTCTTTGCTTCCTCTCCGCTTCCTGCGCAGACGATAAGACGTTGTGCACGCTGTCCCGATTGTGAACAAGAGAATAAAAAAGTCTGAAGAGCACCGTAGTATTTTAAAGTTAAGCCAATACAAGCAGAGTCAAGCCGCACTGCAGTGTAATGATGAAGAGCTACAACATAGGGGCATTTCACAATCTTTTGCAGCATCCGTGCTGGGAATTCAGGTGGACGAGTTCAGCAAGGTGTAACCGCAAATAAGAAAACACCCCAGGTGCAAACGGAAACAAACAATGCTTCTTGAATGCTAAAGAGCGCATGTTCTTACTGGGTCCGATTATCTGCTGTAGCTCTGATTCGCTGTCTGATTTTCCAGAAGCGAAGGCTTCAGCTGGCGGCCACTCGTTGGAACTTCCTGCTGAACCATGTTTCTCAAAAGCTGCCTTCGTACGCTCACTGAGGGTGAGGGGAATGCGACCAAATATTTTGGGTGGCTCGTGTTCCTCTCCAACTGGTACCAAGTACACGTAAGCATGCTGTACCTGAGGGAGCAGGAACACTGCCTCGGATTCACGAAAAACCCAGGCATTCAGCAGGGAAATAGGAAGCTCGCTGAGGCCTTTAAGAGACGAGTCTGTCTCATATATGCTGCCTGCTATGCCTCCGCCATTTGCGTTAGCTTCTTTGAATGCAATGGCTGTGTCGTGTTGCATCTGCGCACGTGGTGCTGTCCAATTATACACACGAAGCACACCACTATCGTCTACATAACCCGGAAACTCGAGGATATCGGAATTCGCATGTGGTATTTCAGCCATTTCCCTGCATTTCCGGATTCCAGTGATATTCCTCGTCAGGGTAACTGGCTTGGCTACTTGCCGCTGAGCAAAAAGCCCACGTCCAGGAGCAACTATGGGTCCAGGTATTTCTAGAACGCATCCAGGAACTTGAATTAGTAAGCTAACCTCCCGACCCCTGCAATGCAGAAAGACAAGCCACACTACAGGCAGTATTTTTCAGTGCAGACAAATATCGACGAGAGCGCGGGTTGTCACTTCTTTCCTTCGATGAATAGCCTTACCGATATGTGTCAGGCAAGTAAATGGCTCTGCCGATTGTTATTTGGACATGAACTAAGACTCCCGACCGGTCCGGGAAAGGTGGCCAGTCTCTTCGTTTCGTGCGCTTCGTGTCAGCAAGCACGCAGAGGCTGCCGCGGTACGTTGACGGAGGCTCCAGAGCTCCCTTGATCATGGCAGTGCTGAATTCTTCCCTCGTTCCATTTATTGCACCTCCAAACATGTGCAGCCAGGTGGGACGGTTCAGCGGTATTCGTCTCATTTGAGCCATGCCCACTTGCTGCTTTAAAATGCCCGAGCCAAACATAAAAGGAGTATCAGAGTCGAAAACTTCCAGCTGCAATCGGCGACGCCGCCTGCAAATGGCAGACACAATTGTTTTGCAGAGGCAGTTTGACTATTTAGCAAGTTAGACTTCAGGAGCACACTTAATGTGGACGACCGATTCGACGCTGTTGCGTGCCGCTTGAGTCCTACTGGTCTTTGCAAACTTGAATAGTCATGCACTCCCATTCAACTTCTCTCTGGCGATTGTTTTGAACAGTTGTCGTCCACGAATTTTTCTGTTCCTTCAGGTGGCTTGACTTGATCACCACAAAGGGGTCACAGTCGTTCCACGGCTGCGAGTCGAAGTCCGCATCTGTCTTCGGCAGGAAGTCCGCATACAAGTGTAGGTACAGAGTCTGAAAAGTTTCCATAGAACAGTTCGAATGAATACGTAGAGGAGCGCGCACCATCAGAAGCAGTTTGCTTCAAAATGTACCGTGCCGCCCTCAACGAGTTTTTGATAACGACAAGCAAGCACAGATCAAGATTCGCCGACTGCAAAAATAGCCATGGTCCACCAACACAGACCCTGCCACTGTCGCGTAGCGTGTATGTAAAGATTTTTCGTTTGACATATCCGCAGCACGGGCGCATCAGCCGTTCGGCTAACCACGGGATACACAGCTTAATTTTTCAGTGTATCCAGACATTCCCCCGTTGAGGAAGTGCGTAGGTTGAGCAGGTGCACTTGTGGACCTTCACATCTCACCAAATCTTTTTTGGAATGATCAACGGCCTCTGACGGTTCTCCAGCATTCGTTTCTTTCCCAGGTGTCACAGCAGCTGCAATGGCAGACCCGAGCGACCTACGCACAAAGAATCCTATTCCACCCAAATCAGTGGTCGAACTGCTTGCGCTATAGTGGGACATGGGAAGAGAGGCATGAGCTGTCCGCGAGAAACACGGCACAGGAAGTAGTTGGACTCCTAGCATGTACACGCTAGCCATTAGAAGGTGGATTTTAGGAACGAGTGCTCGTTACTTACACTGGAGGAGGATAACGCAAAATGTTTACTCTTGGCAGAGGTTTCTCGCCTTCTGCAAAAATGTCAACGTGCATCAGCAGCTGCACCGAAAACCACACAGAAAAAACTAAATAGTTGCATATGAACTTGAAGAGGCTTTACACAGTGCCCATTCCAAGTGTTACGGAGTGATGCAGAAGTGATTAGCTATTTGCCCGCTGATTGTTAAAACATTTTATCTTTGTGTTCCTCTTTCTTTATGTATAATGTGCCAGTACCTCTCCCCTTCTGACTCCGCTTTTACTCGTTAAAGTACACCGCGCAGCCCAAGCACATAGGCGACGCTCGCTGCAAAATTCACGGATCTCCTCCAGTGGCAACTGCCATGAGCCAAATGTTAAGAAACCTTTCTGACGAGGGAAAACAAACACATTGAAAAGGCCCTTTACGGTCCTCCAGTCCATGCGTTTTTGCGATGGCAAGGGCGGGAATTTGCAACACGACGACACACTTCGAACAGGCATATTTATAGTCATGAAGGACAGCCAATGGTAGAAAAGGCTTTCGGAGAGTAGGAAAATCTAAGATGCGGATAGCTCCACGGTGAGGGAATCCATGCGGACCGTACGCACCTTAGAGTCACCATTATGTTTGCGCCTTCTCCTTGCCTTAGACCCTGTGATTAGCACACGAGCGTAATGTTGAAGATGCCTTGCCAAGTTCACACTGCACAATTCTCGCGTGTAGGCTTGAAGCTGACAGTTATGCCTTCAAGATATCTACTTACACCTAGCCACTGTACACAGGCTATGCCATGGTAGCGCTTACGTCCTTGAAGAGTGAGTGCAGGTGCGTCTTCAGTATCCCGGTTACTCACTTCTTCTTCTCTGGCCAAGCCGCTGGCTGTCGTTTGGATTTTCACCTTTTGGCCAATGCGACAAGGACGCTCTTCTGGCAAATCCCCACCGTTATTGACTGCTTCAGGTGTTGCTTCAGCATTGTTTGGTTGCACCGTGTCTCCTGGGTCAGGACTTTGGTCTGGTACAGCTTCTGCACTCAAGTATTCCTTCCGTGCCCCTTCTATCTCATCAGCCTGCGCGCAAGCAAGGGAATCTGGGGAGGAACCGAATTCTGTGCCTCCTAACTGTCCCGGAATTGAGCATGGCCAAGAGCACCTACGTGTATTAATGAGGCGCGCAGAAGTGATTTTATGTCCTCATTAGATGTTAAAGAAATGATCATAAACCGTACTGCACCGGGATGCAGAGAGAAATGAGTACCGGGCAAACTTACCGTCGCTTCGCGAAGCATCCAATCGACAACAATGCGTAATTGCATCAAATCCTCCAGAGTGGTGTCTTTCAAGCTGAAGTCAGTTTGCCAACCCTAGAGCGAAGGAATGGCGCATGTGTTTGTCAAAAATTACAAAACTCCTGCAGGTTTTATACAGTGATGTGTTTACCTGTGTACTTTTCTTCATTCTAAATGCCGACGTCATTTTTGCATGCGCATGTAAGGGAATATTTTAGTGCGTAAGCTGAGCTAGTAGAGTGTGCTTCTTGTACACTTCTTACCACACCCGGGGGGCCATACAAGTAGCGCTCGCCATCAGGGATTCCGGGAGGGCTGATGGCCCTTTGAGATCCGATGGTTAAGCGTAGGGCCGCCATTTTGTCGTTGGAAACTGACGGATGGTCTGTCTGCACCGAAAAGACGAGGCGAATCACATCACAGCAACATCAGTTGCTGCGCTACTGCCATTGCGCTGTACCGTGTACGTGTCAGGAATTTTGTCAGCTGATGGGTTCCGCGCAACAGCCAGCGACTCAAAGGACGGTACCATCAGGAGGCAGGATCTCATTTTCACTGAAAGTGAACCCATAGCCTGTGATAATTCATTGGGGAGCTGCCCTCTGTCCTGTGTTTGAGTGCAGTTACGGCCTACTTGCAGGCAGTAACATCTAACTGTCATGTTCTGCGGCTTCTGCTGTTCCGTAGCATCGTCACCCAAACGTCTTGCCAGCTCGACCAAGTCTGGTTGGTCTTCTAGTCTCTCGACAATATGGTAGAACACAGTTATGCGACTGTTCGGCGGCTTTGAAAAAAACGGAGCAGGGACAGAGGCTAGCGGAATCGTCTCCTTCTTAAGCTTGCATGGGCTCCTCGTTATCTGCATCTGGCAAGAGCCCAAAAAATCGCCTTGCATCCCCATGTCTTGGTCGTACACGCTAATATGTAGAGTTCCATTTTCCTGATCGCCCAGCAGAAAAAAGAACGGTTCAAAGACGCAAAACTTTCACAAGTGCACTTGGGCACAAAACAAAAGTCATTTCTGTTTCGAGCTTGCGTCATTGCCTGCCGTGTCAATGTCCAGGTAACCTCTAAGCATACTTTGATTTCTGTCTCGAACGAATACTCCCATACAGGGTTGAGCGTGTTCATCTGAGGCGGCGAGCAAAAGGAGTTGCCCTCATAGCGGATGCTCACATACGGGTCAGAAGCCCCCGTGACGTCGCCTGTTGAAAACGAAACAACGGTGCTGCGCAGTCTCTAAAACTAGAAATGTAGCACAGCTACCAATACTTAAAAATATGGTGTAGCCATCAGTTCGGTTAATTAGGGCCAAGTTTGAGCGACTCTATCTTGGCAACGAAAGCATGATGGTTGAAGGAAATAGACTTGTGTCGTGGGAGAAACACAGATTCGAAGGCGTACCTGCAGCTAGATCATTTCCACATAGAACGCACATGCGCAAAAACAGCGGTCCCTGCTTGGGTGGGGGAGCATTCACAAACTTCTCATCAATTTCTGCTTCCTTTGCCCCGCAGTTGAAGAATGACGGAAGTTCGAGACCCTGAGATGGCTGACGAGGTTGTCCACCGCCAAGTGTGGCCGCAAGCAGCAGAGACGTGAGGTCCGCCATTGCGGTGAGCTTTATTTATCACTATGTAGGAGGTGGCCTGCACGCCCTACTCTTCGTTTTCGAGTTGTTTTGCAGCCCCAAAGTGAGGCCTTTCGGCTTCCTACGAAGGCTTCCCAGAAAAAATTCTTGTTTCCCCATTAAAACTATCATCCAGCAGATTCGCAGCCTGCGGATATTTTAGGAACCTCAGTGTACGAAGCATTGGTCTCGCTCGCTACGCGCCAAGTCGATCCTGATGGCGGTTAGACCGCCTGCGGCTGTCGTGAAATATGTGAGGAAGCTGAAGAATATGTTAGTTGGGCTGCGGAAACAAATTCATCGATATGCACATGTAGTGAAGAATTCAATGTGTAAGCAGGGGGACAGACAGTTTTTTCATAAATAGGGCAGGACTGACTGACCGTAACTGTGGCCAGGTGGTCCGCTGCTAGTGAATAAGCTGCAGTTACCGGTCTTTCTTTGCGTAAAAATTTCCAACATGAAAAAGAAGTAAAAAAAAAGCCCTATCAGTATGGATAGAAGGCGACTGAGGTGTGGAGATGCACATGAGCCGAGAGTGGCATGCTTGATGGCTGATAGTTCTTCGAGCCGGTTGGTCTCTTCTGTCAATGTGTTGGCTACCAAGGCCCCCAAACTAGCACAAATTTAACCTATTTTACTTATAATAGTTAGCTTTCATGGCGACCGTCCCATTCTCGTTGCATTTCTACGCGCGCATTTACGAGCCGCGGTGGTTACTGTGAGCTAGGGGTTCCGAAGAAATGTGTCATTCCACAGGACTTCCTTCCAACTCACTCGTTTCTGCATTTGATTCACCACGAAAAAAGTTTAAGAGCAGATCGTAATTGGTAACATAGGGATACTGGGGCCTTAAGACGTGGAGTTGAGGACAGTAGATCAGTACGTCACTCCAACGGCTAAGCTGACTGTTCAAGTACGGTGGAGGAGGAGAAGCCATCAAAAAATTACTGTCAACTTCGATCTATATGATTGAGTGTCAGGAAAAGTTTGGCTAAAAGGGTGGGCAACTGCGAATGCTGCAACAACAACAGTGCAACTGTTTGGTGATCTCACCGCAGACGACACGTTACATATGCTCGAGAAAGCAGGGAAGAGCGTCAGGTTTCTGCCGCAGTTTTTTAGAAAACATTAGCATTATGCTGTTTTGTTGCTTCCTATGTATTCGAAAGCTCAATGGTTGAACGCGGCGAAACAACAAATGTACGCCTGTGCGGAGTGTGAACTACTGTAGCACGCGGGCACCTTTTATAAATTTGCCTTGCTTCAAGTATTTGTTGAAGTGCAAGATCAAAGGATATTGCTGCGTTATAAGGATTATGTGAATCCGTTTATGCCTATCTATGTGTGCGCTCATTAGCTGGATCCTCGCTAGGGAGCCAAAGACATGAAGGCGCTTCATAGTTCACTAGGCGCAGCGAAAAATCGTGTCCTTTTACCTTTTCAGTGGCTTCAGTGCACAGTCCAGCACTGAATTGCTATGCCTTAGTGTTCACCATCGGACATAGCAACGACCCAGTGTTGGCTCGCATTCCACCCCGGTCTATGGCGGGAAAACTAGATGCTTGACACGTAGGAATTCCCTACCTTTTGGCAAAATGAGGAATGCTATACTGAAAGATCGCATCATGGCCATTTGTTGCTACGGAACCAACACTACGACACTCGCTGACATTACAATTTCAATGACACAAGCTACTCGCTGCAGAGCTATCCTGACAGCAGAACACTGACAGCTGTCAAAGTTAGTGTGAACAATTTAGCAATGCGAAAACGCGCTCCTGCTGGGACACAAGTGAAGGCAGTCAGTTCCTGCGTATGTACGTACGCATATTGCGTTTCAGAAATGTTCGTTGCCATACAGTGGCGCGTACCAACGCCGAAGTGTACAGACAGCATGAGGAATTGGCAGCCGCCCCGTGCCGTCAGATTCATTATTTCTGATCTTTCCGAATGCGCTCCTTCCTTCAAGCCGTGCTTGCAGCAGAACCCAAACCATCTTCTCCTTTCAGCACTTTCTGAAGATGCAGCTGTGGATGCAAGCACGAATGGCCTTTGACGGTCACTTGGCCATGCGGGGCAAACTGCAAGGCCACCTGCAGTCTGCATTGCAGGTTAGTTCGAACAGTTTTGCCGGCCTGAAAATAAAATCCCACTGCATGTTTCAGGTCGCGTTTTGGCTCTGCCTTTGCGGGGGAACAGCATGCTTTGCTTCTGCTGCTTTGGCATCCTACTGTCCCGACTGCATTAGTATGACGGCATGAGCAGTCCTCTCGAATACATACTCCTCACACGAGCTTGCAGGCTTCGCAAGGCTGATGGGCGGCCTTCTCGTTGCGGTAAGCACATACCACATACCTCCTTAGAACTCTGTGAACGCCAGTTCAGACAGGGCTATGCGCTGGACTCATGGCATACGCCAGAAATGAGGGAGCCAGCACCGAAAGCAAAATAATAATGCACCCCTGGTGAGGAAGACCTCCCAAAATGTTTACGACACTTGGCTTATTCTCCTCTGTTCTAGGTCTATCAAAGAGCTCGTCGAGGTCAGCTGATTTCCCGAATCGCGAAGCCGCGAAGTTCCTTGTACTCATTTGAGGAAACAGGTCTCACTGACCTCCGGCACTGTGACTATTGGGTAAGGCTGATAATGCAGCATGACTCTCTTATAAAATTTACAACACCACTCCAGAGTAGTTGATATCGTGCTCGTGAGTTGAAGCACGTCATGCCGGCGTAAACTTCGTGGCACACCACTTGCGCAGGTCTACACCTACCACATTCTACTCGTTGTTGACGCTGCTGTTGCGTTGTCTGGAGCAATGCTTCTAGCGGAATCTCTGGTAAGTCCAACAAATTGAAGCAAAATCGGAACGTCCCGATACAGATAACCATTCAGACGTGTCTGAAGACAGACGCTGTCCTCTTCTGGACCATCAGTGCTGCATGTGGCGGTGAGTCCATAACCAAGCGTCGTGCCTGAATGCATATAAATAGCCGAAATTCAGTTGTACTAGCTGGCCTCTCTGCGTTTCTGGTTCTTATTTTCGCCAACATGCCCTACGGTAAGAATTGTGCAACCTCCGCAGGCCAACTGTTTGACAATTTCGCCGGCGCTTACAGGCATAATGGAATATACAAAAATATACGCCGACAACTTTGGAGGCGCCGTTGTTTCCGCTGGAAAACACATCAAGGCAAAAGTGGCAAAGAGTGCAGCTCGTGTGTGAACCTCGATTATGTTAAGCGGGCATATCTGCATGAAATGTGCCGCTGTAAACTGATAGCTTACACGCTCATTTCGAATTCGAATTTTTTTGTTCGTCTTCGCATATATCCGGCATGCGGCTGTCCTGCCTCTCAAATACATCTTCGATGTCTGCTGGGTCTAGCAACTTGGACGCTCCACTCGTAGCTTCTATTGGACCAGAGTTGCCTTTAGGAGGCATTTTGCCGTGAATTGGTGCACCTGTTGCCGGGTCTGCGAATTGGGCCTCAGGGGGTCTGCAAAAAAATTCATAGATACAGAAGTGTGTGGTATGAAACACTTCTGAACACACCTCGAGCAGCCATGGGTCGCTGACCTGCTTGACGGAGGGACAACAACAACCTTCGGAGTCTTCTTCACTTGGTCTCCGCTAATATCCATTTTGCTGAGATTGAATACGGGCTTGCAGAACTGGTGTTTCAAACGCGAATTCTGTTGTAAAGAATGCGTGACGATGGCTAGTCCCACGAAGTGGCGGTACCGAGTGCTAGCGCAATCACAGTTCATAAATTTAATTAACATTGAAAGATATAATAGCACAATTTACAGCAAAAGCGCCGAGCATCCAAGGCGTCATGCTATTGTGACGTAAGTGGCTGGCCTTGCCATTGAGTGCATGCAACGGTGAAGGAAACCAGATGAAGCAGGGCAAAAGTTTGGGCAATTAAGAACAAAACAAACATTTAATTTGAACAATCTAGATTGTTCTAAGGGAACAAACTTCAACGTAGTAATTCCTTCCCAGTCCTGAGTCACGATGCCCACTGGAAACCAGGTATGTTTAGTGTTCCCCACCAGAGTGAGAGTGAGGCTGGAGACTGCCTTGCTCTTTGCGGACGTTTTAATTTTTCTGTACAGTGTAGTTTCTTAGAATTTCCGGAATTCGGGTGATCGTTAGATAATCGTCGGGATGCATTGGTTTTGTCATTGCTAAGCCGTGTCAAAAGTCAGACTCAACTACAATCAGTCTGTTCCAGTAAATGGCTCCAAGAGCGATATATGTAGCAAAGTATAACATTCCTTGCCAAGTGCAACAGGATTCTTGGTGCCAGTTTCTCTAACAGTAGATAGTAGCCGCCGTTTTATTGCTGCACGACTTTTGGGGGCATCCATCCCTAGTGCAGTGATCACTTTGACAAGGAGTTGCAATTCCATAAATCTTCTTCGCTGTGTAGTCTCTTCAGCAGCTAGCTAGAGATTCTTCACAGGCACGGGAAGTAGCGACTTTCGGGTGCATATTCCCAGCTTCGTGCTATCCTTTGACAAACTGCTCAGGGAGGCAAAAAGAAGCCTTTGAAGGCTCCAAAGAAGGAGACAATTGAATTTGAAGACGACAAGGAGTTTAAGCAGAAGCAGGCCCAAGCTAAGCGGTGAGTGGAAGCTCAACAACCACGAGCCGCAGCAGCATCTCACAGTGCTTGAACAGCTCTTCGTGTCTTGCGGTGCATCATGCGGGATGCTTTTAGGGAGGAAGAAGCTGCTCGAAAGGCATTATTGGCCAAGGCAGCCGCCAAGAAGAAATAAAAGGATGACCAGGGATCTATAGGAATCGGTCTAGCGGGTGTTTTTTTGACGTATTGTTTTAATACAGAAGTATTCGGGCTCTCCTTTGCTCACTGTTGACCTCCTTGCCTAACCCAACTTTGAAAATTTGAACCTAGTTAATGTGCGCAGTATATTTTACCTGCGTAGTGTTAAAAATGACCGAAAGTGACAGCAACAAGACACATTAATACTAGGCAGGCAAAATATATGGCACTTCAAGACTGTTTTGTAGTTGCTTGTCTCAGCGGAAAAGTGCTCGTGTTCGACGAGACTGCAGAGGCAGTCTTCAGAAGGTGGTGGCAAGTATCTAAATTCTATCGAAACAAGTAACTCATGGGCCGTTCAGTTCCAAACACTACCTTAGCGCGAGTCGATTCCTTTTGTGGTCATATCCATTAAAAAATTCGGGGAGGCACGTAGAGGACACAGTGTGCGGAAGAAGAAGGCCAGCGACGAAGGAGACGCTGTCCCGGAGAGGCTAGCTATTAAAACTGCCCCTGCCAGGATCTTCTCGCAGTGCTACGACCTTGCCAACGATACTGCCTACGTCCTGCGCTGCCGCGTTTTGAAGTACTCTTACACGTCGTGGACATCTGCTACAATCTGTGTGGGCGCGCTGCGCACTACGCAAAGTAGATACTTGCATTCGCAGCACCATGTACCCATTTGCGTTCTTCTGCAGTTCAATAACTACACTAGCGTGGTGAAAATCATAACGTCGCATATCAGTGTACAACCGCAACTGAATTCCCAGTCGAAATGAGTTCGCGTGATGAAGAAAGGAGGCTTTGCCTCCGAAGTTGGGGAAACCTGGGAGGTAGAGAAAATCACCATGGGGTTCATGTGAAGTCGCTCGGCAGGACTGTCGAGCCACTTTTGATGAAGCGTGTGTGTAGTAAATGGTTCGGGATGTATTCATTCTCGGCAAAAAAAACCGAGACGCCTCGCATTGATCTCGGTGCAGAGCGATGACAGGCAGGCACTCCTTGTTCACGTTTCCACTCATTGGTCGCACTGCATCATAGTCGAGGATGGCCACACACTTGAACCACCAACCCCGATCTCCCTATCCCCTCAGGTGCTGGGGAGAGAACGGGACCCAAGTGCCAAGGTCGCTACGCCATCGACGCTTCTTAACAAAGTAGTGCCACTGAGTTGTGTTCATAACATGAACATCTGAGTGCTCCATTTCACTGCGTGGACGAGCGCCCCTTGAAATTAAATTCAGCATACAAGTGTAATGAGGCCGCCGTCAGCTCTCTATACGCATATGTGTGCAAAGTTACACATATACAGTATGTATGCACGCACACAAAAACGCACGTTTGTGTATATTCAAGAGCTACAGACGACATAGCGCGTCTGCAGTCCATTTCCCACCAATGACCCGCCACAAACGAAAATAATACAACTCGTCAGGAAGGGATATGAGGAGTGTCTCAAGTCGCATCAAATTGATGGCCGACTATAAACCCATTAGAAGATCACTCTGCGCACATCCCCCCACTTTGCCAGCTGTTAGTGGTAAATCTATGACCTCCGCTCTTTCAACACTGTCTGTTCCTCCTGCCCTTGTCCTCCGTTTTGTCACTGCATCAATTACCGCACTCCTACTGGATATCACCACTGTCCGCCCAGTAGTCGTCTTCGTCAGTGATGTCAATCACAGTATCAGCTTCAGGTGTTTCGGCAGACGCACCACCCGACTCTTCACCTTCAAACTCAACCTGCTCAGCCTCCTCGGCACCGCCCCCTCCACCACCACCGGAGTACGCGGCAACGCCACCACCCACTGCTGCCAGCAGTAGTACACCACCTACACCTCCGGCAACAGCTGCCGTGGGGAAGCCGCTACCCTCCTCCTTCTCCTCTTCCTCTGCACCGCCTTCTGTGGGCTCCTCTGCTGGAGTTTCCGTCGAGGGCTGCTCTTCAGGTGTTTCAGTCTCAGGTGTTTCAGTTTCAGGCGTTTCAGGTTCGGGTGTCTCAGGGGTTTCCGGCACTTGCTCGCCTCCTTCAGTCGCCCCTTCTCCCTCTCCAGGCTGGACCTCACCACCTTCACCGCCAGCACCCTCACCAGCGCCGCCTGCGCCACCCTCTTCACCGCCAGCGCCGCCCTCTCCCTCTTCGCCGCCAGGTTTCCCTGTCTCGCCTTCGGCCCCTCCAGCACCCGCGCCGCCCTCTCCGGGCAGCTCCTCAGCATTACCACCAGAGCCTCCTTCTCCGCCGGCACCTGCGCCGCCCTCTCCGGGCAACTCCTCAGCATTACCACCAGAGCCTCCTTCTCCGCCGGCACCTGCGCCGCCCTCTCCGGGCAACTCCTCAGCATTACCGCCAGAGCCTCCTTCTCCGCCGGCACCTGCGCCGCCCTCTCCGGGCAGCTCCTCAGCATTACCGCCAGAGCCTCCTTCTCCGCCGGCACCTGCGCCGCCCTCCCCGGGCAGCTCCTCAGCGCCACCACCGGATCCTCCAGCACCGCCTGCGCCTCCCTCCGTTCCCTCCTCTCCAGTCTGGCCGCCCTCGCCGCCCTCGCTGCCCTCGCCGCCGCCAGGAACTGGCAGTGGGGTGGGGCGGAGTTCAGTGTTAACACAGGCTTCTGTCTCGGAGCAGATGCAGCCGGATCCCTCTTCGCAGTTCGCTCGCTGACGCGACCGTAGACCCTCCTCTGGGCTGCCGCACTCGCTCCACTCGCCGAAAGCCGGGCAGTTTTCGCCTATAAAAATCAACAAACCGATACACAACAAAGAAATAAACTGTTACGTCTGCTGTTTGCCACTGCTACTCCCTGCGAGCATATATACGTATGTGCAGCTCCGCTGCGTGCTGTTTCTGCTTACTGCCGCAAGTCATCACTTCAGTTACGTCTGGGCAGCCCGACAGAGACCTTGAATGCAAGCCGTCAGCGCTACATTCGGACCACTCGCCGAATTCACCGCCTGAGCAGAGGAGGAGCCAAGCACATTCCGGGCATAATTGCGCGAAGAACTACCTCAATGTAGTCTGTTACTTCACTCAATTCACGCAATTAACTACAAAAGCTAGCCCATTATGAGCAAAACAAACCCAAACCCACAAATAATCCCACGCATATCGGATTCTAAACTATCCCCGACCGGCCCCTGACGAGCATACGCCGTCCAGTTTGCTGTAAACTTGAAAAACTTACAAGAGTCAGGCAACACGTCGTCGCAGGTGAGCACTTCAGTAACGCTGGTGTGAGATCCGTCGGAGAGGATATCACAGGTGCGCTCCATTTTTCTCATGGAGCACTCCGACCAGGTGCCGCAGTGGACGGTCTGGTCGCCGCTGCTGCTGCTGCCACTGCACTCCTCTAACTCCACATAGCCGCAATTGGACTCCTCGCGAGACCGCAAGGCAGAGCCGCCCACAACTAGCGAGCACTCTGTCCAAGCACTCCAGTTGTTGCAATTGTCATAACCCTCTGCAAATAATACATACGGAGAGATATCGAAAAACTGGGAAATAGGCAGACAGTGTATTTAAAGTGAGCCATGCCTCGCTGCAACTATCTGAACACGCAAAATAGTGCGTCCATCTGATGAACCTACCAGGATTGCAGAGTCTGGTTTCCTTCTGCTGAGCACCGTTGCACTCGCGAGTCCTCGTGACCATCTCGCCAGCCTTGCAAGCCGCCGGCTCGAAGGGTCCAAAGGCTCCTGTGTTCGTACACAAAAGAAATAGCCGGTTCAGAAATCGTACCTCTACTAGACACAAAGTTCGGCCGGCCTCAAATTCCCCTTGCCAGTAGCCCAATGTCTACCACTGTAGCAATACTATATCCCCAGTCGGGTTACTCACCGCAAGAATCGGTCTCGCCTTCAGCTGAGCACGGGCGGGACTCCTGAACACCCAGGCTTTTGCAGTCGCGAGTCTGCATGCCGTCCCTGCAGATCGTCCAGGGGCTCCAAGCAGTGCACTTGCCCTCGCCCTCGGTGGCGCCGCTCGGCTTGCAAGCCTGCAGCTCACTGAGCTCGCAGTCGATTGAGTTTCGCAGTTTGTAAGTGTTACCGCCAAACTCCACCACGCAGCCGCTCCACTCGCCGAAAGTGCATTCTTTCGCACCGCTATCGCCTGAAACCCATGCACACACGACACGTAACAAATAATTCACCACTGGTCTGCCCTGCGTAGTAGGCAACCCTATAGTCTGACAGCTTCTGCTGCTGTGCACAAGCCTTCACACAGGTGGCTACAGTGGATATGGACTGACCACTGCAGGCTCGGACTTCGTACACAGACGCGCATCCGGCGGCGCCCCTGTACTGCTTGCCATTCTTGCACTCTGACCACTGCGACCACTCCCCGCATTGTTGTGGGTCTTCCACCGTGCAGATTCTGTGTTCCTGCACAGCTTCATTGTGTGCGCACGTCCTGTGCTGCGTCTTGATCCCATGTGCGTCAGCCACGCATTCACTCCAGGCCCCGAACTCTGTGCAGCTGCTGCCGCCCTCGGGAACAGAGGGTGCAGAGGGCATTGTGCAGTGCTCGAATTCTGCCTCTTCTGGGCAGTTCTGGCGCGTCCTGGTCCTCAATCCCTCAGAAGGATCGCCGCATGCAGTCCACTCGCCAAAGGCGCCACAGCGCTCCTCAACTTCTGCAAAAAGATAGGCAAGAGAGTCAAAAACAACGTATTGATTCGATATGTAAAAGATTACTTCGCAAGACCTACTGAACGGAGCAGAAAGAAAACCACGCGCGACATTTCAAACTGACCTTCATCTGCGCACTCCCTGACCTCCTCAGCGTGCTCACAGCCCGGCTCCCCGAACTTCTCTGCCCTGCGGTGCGACAGGTTGTTGTCAGCTCCTGGGCATGATGACCATTCGCCGAGTTCACCGCAGGATGAAATGTCAGCATCGGGGCAAAGCTTCACTTCGACCTTGAGAGGAAGAGCCACGCACTTGCGGGTGCTCTGCTTAGTTTCAGCTGTACACTCGGTCCAGGCAGTCCAGGAATCGCAGTGGACCTGGCCAGGGAGCACCACTTTCTCCGTACACTCGTGCCCATCGCCTTCGAAGCCAGTCTTGCACTCGCAAGTGAACGAGCCAGGGACGTTAGTGCAAACAGCGTTGATGTCACAGCCCGCATGGTTGCCCGCGCACTCGTCCACATCCTCGCAAAGGGTACCCAAACCAGTGTAGCCGGAACCGCACGTGCACGTGAAGGATCCATCGGTGTTGCTGCAGTCAGCATGCGGGTCGCAGTTGTGCGTGCCTGCCTGGCACTCATCAATGTCGACGCAGGCCCCGTCCTTCATCTCGTAGCCAGCATTGCAAGTGCAGTTGTAGCTATCGGCAGTAGCTTCACACATGGCGTTGTTGCCGCATGGCGAGTTGTCGCAAGGGCCCACTGTCTTCTCGCACTTCTTCCCGTCTCCCTGGTATCCTTCATTGCAGGTACAGGTGTGGCTCCCCTCAGTGTTCGTGCACGTAGCGTGCTCGCTGCATGTGTGCACATCAGCCTCGCACTCGTCAACGTCCACGCAGTCCTCCCCAGACTGGCGGTAGCCGTTCTTGCACTCGCACTTGTATGACCCTTGTGTGTCCACGCAGAAGCTGCGGTCTCCGCAAGTGGCCGTGCCAGCAGTGCACTCATCGACATCTGAAAAGCGGACGGCAACACAAACATTTACGACCCCATTTCTGCCCACCCAAAGTACTACTGACCAAATTCAACTGCAGCAGAAACCGTGCCCAAGAAGATTAAAGAACGTCCTGCAACATGTCACTTACTGTCGCAAGTGAAGCCGTCCGCCGCGAGGCTGTATCCAGGCCTGCACCCGCAAGTGTAGGACCCAGTGCCGTTCTGGCAGAGCCCCTTGTGTGTGTCGCATTTGTTAAGGTTAGGGTCAGCGCATTCGTCGATGTCGGTGCATGTGTGGCCGTCTCCAGAGAATCCCTCCTTGCATCCGCATTCGAAGCTGCCGATAGTGTTGACACAGGTGGCGTTGGGATCGCACGTGTGCGCCGCCGTAGCACATTCGTCGATGTCCTCGCAAGTGTGGCCGTCACCCGTGAAGCCAGCAGCGCAAGAGCAGGTGAAGGAGCCGACGGTGTTCGTGCAGACACCCCCCACGGAGGCGCAAGTGTTCATCTTTCCGTCGAGGCACTCATCTATATCCTGGCAAGTAGATCGCCTCTTGATAAAACCGGCAGCGCAAGAGCAGCTGAAGGATCCCGGAGAATCGACGCAGATGCCGCCCTCGCCGAAGTCTTTGCATGGCTCTCCCATGGAGCACTCGTCAATGTTTTTGCAGCCTTCTTCTCCTTCGCCATTGCCCTCGTACCCGCTGTGGCAGGTGCAGATGGCTTCGGTGCCTGCGTCGTTCTCTTTGCAGCTGGCATTCGCATTGCATCCCTTCTCGCTGCAGAAATCAATCTTGGTGCAGCCATTCTCTGTATGGCGGTAGCCGGGCACGCATTCGAAGGTATAGCTGCCGTCAGTGTTCACGCAAGTGGCGTTCTCGGGTAACACTGCTGTGGAGGCTGCGCACTCATCAATATCAATGCAGCCGACGGCCCCATCTTGCTGAGTGTAGCCCGCTTCGCAGGTGCATTTGTACGAACCCGCAGTGTTTTCGCATGTCGCATGTTCCCCGCATACGCCTTGGGTGGCGCACTCATCAATATCTGCGCAGCTGTGGCCGTCGCCCTGGAACCCAGGCAAACACGAACACTCATAGCTGCCCGCGGTGTTCTTGCAAGAGCCTCCGTCGGCTGAAGTGGCGCAAGTGTTTTTCGAGGCGTCGTTACATTCATCGATGTCTACGCAGGTCAGTGAAGTTGCTCCCTTGAGCTTCGCTCCCACAGCCACGAACCCTTCCACACAAGCACACTCGAAGCTACCTGGTGTGTTGGTACACACTGTGTTCTCCCCACAGGCGCCATCTTGAACGCACTCATCAATGTCTTGGCAACCGTTCTCCCCGTGGCCATCCCCGCTGTACCCAATGCCGCAGGTGCACTTGAAGGTGGTGTTGTCGTCGCTTTCCGAGCACTCTGCATGCACGTTGCAGTCGTGCAGCCCCTGGCCACAGAAGTCCACGTCCTCGCACTTGTGGCCGTCACCGTCAAAGCCTGGGTTGCACTCACATGTGAACGACCCTGCAGTGTTGGTGCATGTCGCGTGGGCGGAGCAAGTGTGGGTCCCGCTTGCACATTCGTCGATGTCTTTGCAGGTCTTCTCGTCCGCGGCCTCGAAGCCAGCCATGCATGTGCACTCGAAGCTGCCAACTGTGTTGTTGCACAGTGTGTTCTCCCCGCAATCGTCAGCGTCAGTCGAGCACTCGTCGATGTCGTTGCATTCAACCCCGTTGCCGCTGAAGCCTGCGTTGCAGGCGCACTCGAAGGAGCCTTGCGTGTTCGTGCATGTCGCGGAGGCATGGCAGTTGTGAGTGCCGTTGGCGCACTCGTCAATGTCAGTGCATGAGTTGCCGTCTTGCTGGTACCCAGCTGCGCATTTGCAGGTGTAAGAGCCGACAGTGTTCTCGCAAATTCCTCCTTGATCGGTAGGGGCGCAGTCATTCTCCGCCAAGCACTCATCGATGTCATCGCAATGGCCCTGAGCTGTGCCGTCACCTGAATAGCCATCCATGCAAGTGCAGATCGCGGCGGTGCCCTCGGGATTCTCCTTGCAGTGCGCCAGCGAGTTGCATGCACCACGGGCGCAGAAGTCGATCTTGACGCACTTGCCGTCCACGAGCTCATACCCGGGCTTGGCCTCAAGGGAGAAGCTCCCCTCGGTGTTGACGCAGTTGCAGTTCTCTGGGATCTCCGTAGAAGCCTCTGAGCACTCGTCGATGTCGCTGCACGCGTTGCCCTCCATGTGGCCATACCCGTCCTTGCACTCGCACTCGTAGCTGCCGATGGTGTTCAGGCAATGCGTGTTTGCGCCACAGGGCGAGGCCTCAGCCGCACACTCGTCAACGTCACTGCACACCTTTCCGTCGCCAATGAAGCCTTCCAAGCAGTGGCATTCGTAGCTGCCTTCCGAGTTCACACACTGTGCGGAGACGTGGCATTCCGCCGTACCCGCTGTGCACTCGTCAACGTCCTTGCATGCGTGTCCGTCGCTTGAGGCTGGTTCATAGCCAGGGTTGCAAGTGCAAACGTAGGAACCCTCGGTGTTGGCACAAGAGGCGTGGGCGTCGCAGGGCGAATTCGCGCACTCATCGACATCTGCACACCCTGCAGCTCCGAAACCCTCGCCAGAGAAGCCTTCCTTGCATGTGCAGGTGTAAGATCCCTCAGTATTTGTGCAAACAGCGTTCCGGTTGCAGTCGTTGGATGGTTTCTCTTTGGAGCACTCGTCGATATCCACACAAGGGCTCTCGTGCGTTCCCGCGCCGTCATAACCGGCGTCGCAAACGCACTTGAACGTCGTTAGTGTGTTCACGCAAGTCGAGTGGGCCCCGCAGGTGTTCAGTGTGGGGTCAGCGCAGTAATCTATTTTCGAGCAAGGAGAGTCGTGTGACCCCGCACCGCTGTATCCCTCAGGGCAGCTGCAAGTGAAAGAGCCATCGGTGTCTGTGCAGATTGCGTTGGCTGAGCAGGCATCCGGGTCTTGGCACTCGTCTATATTCGAGCACGGGCTCTCAGAGGTAGCACTGCCACTGAAACCAGCGTCGCACTTGCACTCGAAGCTGCCTTCTGTGTTCACACAAGTCGAGTGTGCGGGGCAACCATGTTCCCCAGCGCACTCGTCTATGTCCTGGCACTTCCCATCCTGATCCTTTTGGTAACCCGGCAAGCAGTTGCATTCATAGGAGCCCTCAGTGTTAACGCAAGTTGAGTGTTGCGGGCATTCGTGCGTGTTGGCGGCGCATTCGTCCTCCTCCACGCATGCATGACCGCTGGCACCTGCCTTGCTGTCCCCGTTCCAGCCCTTGTTGCAGTGGCATTTGGCGTCATTTCCATCAGGCGTGCAAGTCGCGTTCGCATCACACGGAGCCGTCTCCCCTTCGCAAGGGTTGAATGCCTCGCACTGAGTCCCATCGCCCCGGAAACCCGGCTTGCACTGGCAAGTGGCTCCGAGGGGGTCACAGGTAGCGTTGGCTGAGCACTGGCTGCAATCGAAGGCGCCGCAAACCCGCACCTCCTTGTGGTTTGGGCAATTTGCCCTCTGGCGTGTGTGAGTAGTGCCAGGGACGCAGTCACCAGCGAGAGGGGGGCTCCAGTCGCCGAATTCACCGCCTGTGAAAACAAAAAGACCCATCGACTTACTCATGTATCACACATACGAAAGAATGAATGGCACCTATACGGCAACGGCACAACTTTCCAAATTTGCAAAATACCCAAACTCACACTTCTTGACTTCTTCCTCCGACATTTGGCATTCGCGCACTTCAACAGGCCCGCAGGCAGAGTTGTACCGCTCTTGCAAGTTGTTGGTGTCGCAGACTGTCCACGGGGTCCATAGTTTGTTACACTCTTTTGACTCGTGCTTACAGGACCTAATTTCCATCACCTCCGGACAGTTTTCCCGAGATCGACTCTGGAACTGACCGGGGACGCAAGCAACGTCGCTGGGAGACCACGCCGAAAAAGCACCACCTGGACAGATAAAAAACGAACACAGTATAATACGTCCCGCACACAATCTAGCCTGCACATACTCGAGACCCACAACAACAGAAGCCAGCTGCAGAAACGACTTCAGGGTTAAGGGTCGGTTTAGAACGCAAAACACGTACATCCTGAGAGCTTCTGGCATTCTTTCACTTCCACCCACGTCTCGCACTGCGAGTTATGTCTTTCTTGCATGCCTGTACTCGGGTTGCAAGTTGTCCACGGAGTCCAAGCTGACTCACATTGGCTGACATCCTGAGATTCAGCACCTGATGCGCCTGCACAGCAACAAAACCAAAACCAACACGCAGTGGTTTGCGCAAAGCAGCAGCAAAACAGCAGCAAACATACTCAGCACGCCTATGACTACACATGCATTGTGGCAACTCAGCTCGAGAAACACGCCATAAGCACTAGGAGAAGCACGAATAGATGAGGCGTGGCAACTGCATCAGTTCTTCACAATAAAACGGCATGCCAGGTGAGCCCCTAGCCATATGAGCATCTGCCGCTGCGCAGCATTAATTCGGAGACGACAGTGCCCCTCCAAGTGTGAAATGCACTAGAATGAGACTGGAATGCGCTAATATTGACTGTAAACGGGGATGGAGCCTGATATGTATGTGCTTTCGCTTACTCTGGATGCGCGTGCCGCTGTAGAGTGCGGCAAGGGTCGCGCAAAGCGCCCACCGCGGGTTGCGTTGCAGCATTGTTGCCGCAGGAACGGCCAAACTGTGCTTAGATACTAGCTACACAGAAGCAGAAATTGTCATCAACAAAAGGAAGAAACATAACCCTTTGGCTCATGAGCCAGCATGTGGAACGACACTGTGAAGGGCGGTTAGCTGGTGGCGCCCGATTCTGGAAAGCGACACGACAGGTGAGCACAAGAAGCCCAAATAAGAAAAAGGAAGTGGCGATTGATGAGGAAAAATTGAGGAATAAGTCCCAAATAGGGATCAGGAAAATTAATGAATGCAGTTAAAACCAGACGAGATCGGCCAGAGCTAGCTACGCCATGCCTCCTGTGTGCGGCCAGCTGCGGGCGGACCAGCGTCCATGGCTGCTGTTTCCCACGCTGTTGTTGTCTCTCTGAAGCCCATATTAAATTGTAAACTAATTGAAACTTATTTCTCAAGTTTGGCTAGCGCAAAGCAGGGAGAATTAGCACGCTCTCCTCACGTGGGAGCGAGCACTGCCCGTCCATGTTGCCAATCGACCATCAGATCGCTGGAGCTCTCAAATGCAGATGCAGATGCTTCTTTTCTTAATTTGTTTCTAGCGGTGAAATTAAAAAGGAAATAATTTTCTTGCAATACTAATTCCAATAGAAGATAAAGAAGCCGAATTTTCTCGAACGCTCGCCAGTTCCTCCTGCTACTCGCCAGTTCACTGTGCCTGTACACCGAGCGCAGAGTTGCCGTGTTAATCTGCATGCAGTTTTGAGGCTCATTGAACATTCTTTCCGTGCTTTTTGTGTTTATTGCATGGAAGCGTGATCTGGTTGACAGCCGCGACGCCACAATGTAACAGCTCTGTGCACTGCTTTCCTTTAGGATCGCCTTTCGATTTCCCTAATTGGATAGTTGAATGCGCAATTTAGAAACAAAAAATATGTCCACGATATATAAGGGTATGCATTTAACCAACAACTGCAGCTGCGAACCCTTAAACCCGAAACGTATGCCCTTGACTCTCACGAGCACAAGCGCTGCGCTTGCTTTGCGTGTTTTCTACGTTTCACTGCTTCGTTTCATTGTTATTTCTCAACATTTCAGTTTCGTGAGAATTGTTTTCATTTGCCTTAGCTGAACAGCAGTGCTCGTGCTCGTTGCTGCTCAGCAGCTGCTGCTTTTGCTACTTCGCATTGCAGCAAACGGAAGCGACTGCTTTCACAATAGCTACTATGCTGCTACACTTTTTAGGAAAGCTGCATTCAGTCTGGAAGAGCTTTGCCTGGAAGGCGCGAACAAAGAGAGCACTAGTCACATGATAACCTCGCTAATGGCGTCTTAGTGTTTCATCCCCGGGAGTTAGTGTTTCGTCCACTGCTGTAGGCATATTTCCATTAACTTACTTCAAAGCATGAGCACCACGTGCGCCCCAACATGGCACCTGAAACGGCCATGATTCGCCTTTCGCGCCTCCTCAGCCCGAGAGTGATATCCGAAATCGGCACGATTGGCCTACTGCATACAAGCGAGTTTCAGAAAAGAGCAAAATTCTAGTTGGCGAGGTATTCAGTGCAGAAAGTTTAATCCCTACAGCCACCGCAGCACATACAACGAAATGCAGCATCAGTACGAAGCAACAACAGAAAGGAAATCACCAGCTACAGCTCCTCCACGAAAAGAGTTAAGTCAAGCAGTGGATAGGTAGCCAGCTCAGTGGATGGGTGTCCTGCTTGGTGAGGCCTCATTCTGCGCAAGATGTCTGCGCAAGATGTCTGCAGAGCTCTTCACTATTTGGTCTGCTGCACACTCAGAGCTTTGCTATCATATATCTACTGTTCAGATAACATACAAACGAATACGCAGCTATGTATTCGCTTGTGTAATCTGTGAGCGCACTTAGGTGTGCTGCTATGTTGAAACTTCTCAACTTTGCTGTGGTCGTGCAGTGTACGGTCCCAAAAAGCAACTATTGTTCCTGCAACGGGAGCAGATGCTTCTGCCTCCGCTGCTGCTGCTGCTGCTGATATTTCGTTGCTAACGCAGCTGCCATTAAGTGCCGCTTCCGCTACATCTCTGGTTGTTTGTTTTGCTACGGAGCCAGATGGCGCTGTTGCTGGTGTTGTTGCTGCTGCTGTCATAGCTGTCATGCAGCGTTTCTGCAGGCGTCTCCATGCGTATAAAAACCTTTGTAGCTATGACCCTCCTCTGAGCTCCATCCCAAATCATAGAATGCTCTTGTTGTGTACTTAGCGTTTGTATGTGCTTACGCATGCCACTCTAGGTCTGGATTAGTGAGAGAAGGCCACCGTGGTGCATAGGTGTCTCCCGCTGTGGAGGCACACGTTGATACCTATCAATGTTCACAAAAGGCATCATTCGAACAATAAAAAGGCCTAAACATCACCATTGTACATCCGATTTCCAAGGCATATATCTGGCTCCGAGCTGTTCCTTCCTCTCTGCGTATTGCCCAGTACATCTTCAGCGCCGTTGTGAACCGCGACACTTGGGCTCAACAGCAGAGCACACTAGTCCTCAACTCCAGACTACTATTTCCTTTTCCTTGTTAGCTGCCTCTAGTTGCTCATTTACCTTATATGTTCTAAATTATATTCCCCTGAAGGCCACTTCTGGTCCTTATGTTCCAGTTCTGCATAGTACACCTTGTACTGCAAGAACGTAGCGGTACGTCCTCTAAGATTCTAAATGCACAGATATTTCATATAGCGTCAAATTAAGTATGAGCCTCTTCTATGTATTAAAAGCACTGGTCTTCATTTCCCCACAGCACTGAATAGTAGTTGCGCTGCTAGCAGCCAGCAAGCAACTAGCGGTGAGCCAACAGTGCGATTAGCATTGTTTGAGCCTACCAATTTCTTACCTACTTAGGTTTTTGTATATTATAATATATATTCATGTATTTCAGTTCAGTGACGCTGTTTCTTGTGTTATAGGTGCCATTCGCGGGAAGCCTAAGTCCCATGCTGCTCTGGCCAGTCCCAAAGTGATCCTGCATTGGCGGGTCTTGTGCACCAACTGCCATCTCATTTGCGCTGTGTCATACTTTTTGAGTTTTTTCCTAATGGTAATGCTCATCACTACGACTGTGACGTCATAATCATTATCGCGAGCGGCATGAGCAACAGTTGCTGCACCAGCAGATACGTGAGAACATGATTGGCAAGCAGTGACAGAATGCGTTTGACAGTTTGTTTGATGCGGAAGACCGCTGTAAGAGTCTGCTGGAAGAGCACACAGAACGAGGCAGATACTCTAGGCACCTGATGCCCACTTCCCCCTCACATTTCTGATGTGAAGCAACGGCAACTGCAGCAGAGCCACCACCAGCACTAGCAAACCTAAGCCGAGGAGAAGCAGAAGACTACACAGCTCTACTGTAGTGTCTTTTCCATTAGACGCTAGTCGAATGAACAGAAACCTGGTCCTATGACCCGCGCTGCCTCGGTTTTCCAGCTGCCAGGTACCGAACTGGTTGCCTGTGATCCGCGGGCTTCCGCGGTGGCAAACCAAACGCTCCTCCGCCATTTTTGTTCTACGCTTGCGGTACCAAACTTATGTATAGCTCAGAAATGCGGTTAGTCGAGGCGCGTCTTCTCCTGGATCCTGCAGTTTCAACTGGAAGGGGTTCAGGAAACACTGAACCGTGCATATGACGCACAACCAGATTGTTTAACGTGTCCGAAGACGCTTCTAGCCCTTCGAACACTCGAAAGGCTGCGCAGTCCCTTGGGAACTGCGTAGCTGAACTGCCAACGGCGTCACTAGATCACTGGGCCGTCCATGGCCGTCGAACGCCGGTTGCTACTCCACTTGGCGCTTTTGCTTATGTCCGTTTTAGACTGCAATACAATGTTTAACCAATGTGTTATATGCTTGAAAGCTCTCGCAAAATCAGGAGGTACAGGCAGTGAGCTGCGGTCTCGAGGCTCACAGGGTAAACGGCACTTAAAAGGGCTAAACGGTGGGCCCTTTGTTCGATGCTCCACCACTGACCTATTTCATCCTGCTCCTCGTGCTCCAATCACTATTCAGTTTATTCCCGAACTCCTCCTCTGGTTCGCGAAGCTCTCCTAAATTCTATTTCTCCGCCTCATTTGATGGGTTTGGGAAACAGTCGACAGCATGTTCACTTAGCGAAAGCAGATATCACCAAGAACATCCCAAGTTCGTTGGGTGTTAATTTGGCTGTGACAAATCTGGCAGCTTGATACGAGGCTTTAAGAAAACCTTGAATGCTTTCCTTCGTAGTTTGCTCTGCTACGTTGTTCTGCAGAACTACTATACCACTGCGTCAAATCCTCAGATGAAGACGTTTATTTTAGTGTGGTGGGAGCGTGCTTGCCTTATCTGATGTGGCGAGCAGCATCCGAGTGCTTGCTGGGAGGGTTAAACCATCAAAGCAGGTTTTTCGCCCGGGCTGAAAGTTGATAGTGGTCAATGTGCGCTGCATGCGCTTGGGTTGATCCCTCATGAAGTGGAAGAAAAAAGGCCGCTTTCCTGAATAGAAATTAGAAGACTATTCCTGACCAGTCCCTGGGAGTAGAGCCTTAGTTTACCGAACTGGCCAATATCAGCTTTCATGCCACTTGAAAATCGTGCTTTGATATGAAAGTGTCAGTTTGGGCCCGCCCAGCGTGCACTTGAATCCAGTGCTCAGCAGCATGACGGTCAAACTGCTGGCATGTTTCTAGGTGTATGCGACTGTACACATGGGCGAGATAGTCGCCTTCTGTTTCGCATTCTAGGAGCACGTCGCTCACTTGGTAACGCTAACCATGCGCTACGCACACGCAGCCGTTTAATTATGCCTTGTGCTCGAAGGAAACCAACTATTTTAGATCCGTACTATGGGTGGAAGGAATCTGCCCTTACGCAGCAAGGGCTGCCCTCTTGTCTTTTTCCCGTGTAAAGCACAGCAGGGGTGTCCGATGCTTTCTTTCGGGTAATTGACATCAACTACTGCATTTTATCCGCAATTTGCTGAACTAGCGGGGCTGCTGCAACAATAAATGCGGGAAGCCGCCACTTTTGCGTGGCCTTTCGAGGCCACAGAAAGCGCTTTTGCGCGCTGTATGGCTCATTTGACTGCCTTTCGTAGTCGGATCCAGCAGAGTTATCCACGGGCATGAAATATCATAGGACATGGCGCTTTCCTGCAACAACGTGGGTCCCGTACGAAAAGCGCCTACAAGCTTTGCTGGTCGTGTGCACTGTACGAAACACCGCAGGTGATGTGCCGCTGAGCGTAGAGTCTTGCTGTTGTGAGGGCGTTTAAAATTTTCCGTGTTTATATCCACGGCTCGTTTACGTTGGTGTGTAGGGGCCGCTACCGTGCCTATAAACTAATGCCAATAAACCCACATAGATAGGTCAAGGGAAACTGCGTCTGGACGAACTTTGAGGCTTGGCTTGCAAAATTGTGCCGCGAGATGCACTGCTCTTGCCGATGCCCTTTTCCGCCAATCTGTTAAGGAGCTAGCTCTTGCCTATCCGCCGCGTGGTGCGATCTCACGCGAGATTCTGTTCTGAAGAAATGAGGAATATGACGCTCCTTCTTCGAAGCCTCTTAGTGCTAGTCTGCATGCAACGCAAAATCAATTGAGATAAACGGAAAAGTGATCAACGAGGCTGCAAAGTATTCATACTGAAAAAGACAGGTGCTGATATGCCTAAAATCGTGGCTGCAATAGTGGTTTGGCAACGATGTGGGATAACAGAATGAAGCGCTGCGCCTGGCCAGGGTTGACCAATCCGAGGCCAGCAATGAAGTAGGTGTTGATCTTCCAATTCGCTTGCCTGTTTGTTGAACTTAAAGCATGTATATTGGGAGGGACTCACGCGACGCTAGTCGCCAAGATACAGAGGCTCTGCCCGAAATATACATTTTCTGAGTTCTGTCCTTGAGACGCAGCAAGCGAGTCGAAGCCATGCGTACAGTGCTGGTAGTAACCAGAAGAGTCATCAAGGCCGCTTGACAAAACACGAACGGAGGTTGCACTGGCGTACTTGTTTGCACTGGCAGGTTTTCTGTGTGCTTTAAAACGCAGGGTCTCATGACCTGCCTGTGCGTGTACATATTAAATAGGTACCTGGACACGAAACGCTCCTGTACAGGTTCTACCGGCCATTCGGCCATAGTGACTGAATGCAGGGTTGAAGAATTTATGCAAAAACGAAAATTCCATGGGTTACCCCAGCACTCGCAAAGAAGTTAGCTGCCATAGCCTTACATGGGTTCTCTGGAAAGCGGGCTGTTCGACTTTGCTTGAGTATACAGTGGGACTGCCGCGTACTCTCCCCACTAAAGTGTCAGCAACCATCTTTCCTTTGAATGTGCCTACGGACTTTTCGCCATGATAGAGCAGCATTATTTGGAGGAGCTTTGGCTTGACATAACTACTAGGCAGAGGTTGTTCCTGCTGTGCGCATCAAGAACGCTAGTGCATTCAAACCAAGTGCTTTTGTTCGTTAGCACAGCGAAAGGTAAACGAGCTTTAGACAATCGTGAGGCCTGTAGGCACGTTAGTTCTTGTGAGGGCAATGCAGTTGGACACGGCCGGGTGTCTTAGGAATCATTTTTACAAGCATGGTATCTTCGGTAGTATAAAATCCATGAATTAAATTGCATAGCGTGTTTTGGACTTACCTAACGCGGGATACGGCACTCAAGGCCAGCCACAAAAGACTGACTTACCCCGCACTTTGCCCGCGTGGAAAGTAAAAGTACGCTGATCCGGTACCACAGGCATAAGATAGGAAAAAGAAAATGCTTCCAGTGCCCCTTGAACAATCATTAGCAACCAGCATTTCTTGGGTGCGCGATTTCTCTCCAGAAACTCATAGTGTCATACATCTACAAGACGTTATGTGATTGTTCTCGTCTTGTGAATTCTGCTTTGAACTGATCATCCAGTGAAGGCAGTTTGGGGGCAATGCTGTCAGCACCGTGAGTTTCTGCGTCCCAGTTAGCGCCTTGTCCTCTTTTGCTGGCTCTCCCTTAAAGAATAGCTCATGAGTTCCCATGTTTTTCTCCACTCGTGGGTCACAATTTAGTTTCATTAGCAAACATATGACATATATAAGCACGGTAGCCGATCGCGAGGCTGGTTGCTAACGCTGATATTCAGTCTACAAGGACGAACAACTGGGACTGAGAGTAGCAAAGCGTAACGAAGCTGCACAATTGTTTCTTTTGGAATGTTCGGCGCATCAACAGGCATTTATTGCTGGAGGCTGAAAGCATTTCCCCCCATAAATGCTATCGTGCAAGCAGTTGCGACCCATGGGTATCCCTCTGAGCACGAACAATACGGAAACACTTTGCACGAACAGTACCTGATGGCACTTCGTAATGATTGTCGCTAAGATGGCTGCTCAAGGGAGCAGCGGGCTCCCTACGTATTCCATTTCCTCTGTCTCGTCCGGCCAGCGTGCACTTCTATAGTGGTACACCTATGACACTAACATCTGATCTGCTCTGCCTGTCACCATTTCTGCCAAAACATGTTTTCGCGAGTCACACCTGCTCAGCCCCACGTTTTCCAAGCTTCGGCGCATTAGGCCGTTGTCTCTACTGACTATGCTACTTTTTCCTAGGGCCAATCTGTTCAAACATGGCCTGATTACGCGCTACTGATTTTAAAAGTATGCTTAGGAGAGTTTACTGGTACAGAAGTCGCACTGCAGAGATGGATTCACGGCAGTTTGAACGCGGAACAGGCTTCCACTCAGGTTAAGGATTGCCAGAAGTTCGCCTTTATGCGTACCCTAACTACCATCACATCGATATCACCAGGTATGTGCTCTAGTGCTCGCGTATGATATGTCAGTGGTGAAAAGAGCCGCTGCCACTGCAACAGTCGAAGGAAGCGCACAGGGCATGCATGGGTAGCAACCGATATAGACTGCCGAGCTGCACTGTTTCTACAGAAGCTTACACGGCAACTGCGCAGTCATAGCTACACTGCTGTTGTTGCTAAAGCCTCGGCTGCCGGCAACTCTACGCGAAACTGCTAGGCACGAGACGCTGCTTCAGAAACAAAGGAAACGCTCCTGGCATATAGTACATTTCTCAAAAAGTATGTTTAGTGTTCGTGGGTTTGCGTTGTCGGCTGTGCGTTGGGTGGCCGCAGCAGCTGACTTGAAGGGTGTGTGCGTGCCGCCAAGTTATGCTACACATAGAAGGCAATGTAAGAATACATTAACACGAATTCACGGAGCAAGACAAATGCCATCTATCCTTCGTTGAAGTCTGGTGCAGGACTGTGTGGAACCCAGCGCCGTGAACTTCTCCGCAGCCGCCTCAGCCTGGCGATGGTATGGTGCACGCACACGTGAACGGCAGCACACCCTAGAAGTGGCTGCGTTCAGCTGGTTCTGGTGGCGACTTAGCGCCATACAAGTTCTCACGGGTTTCTTCTATATTTCTTTACTTCATTGCGCTATAAGGCCCTTCCTCGGCCGTTGCTAAGCTGGGTCAGTGTGTCGTTGCTTCCTCGCCTGGAGGAGGGAGCCGTTCGGCTGCGAAGGTCTCGTTCCACTTACTTCCTCGCCTTCTTTCTTCTCTTCTCGTATTTGCGCTTCCTAACCTACTTTGTGAAAATGGCGACCGGAGTTGAGGATGTGTTTACCAGGGACACCAACCAGCACTGGGAAATGAAGCGCAAGGCTTCCTTTTCTAAACTAACTGGTGCCGTGCCCAGGACGATACCAGGAATGTACAACGTCGTAGAAGACCCGCATGCGGACGATAAAAAGGAGAAACTGTGGAAGCTGATGGAAACCTATCTTCCTTCTGATGTACATTCCATCCAGAGAAGCATAGTCAACCACGTGGTAGGTCGCGTCGCTTTCTAATTCAGTCCAGGTGTGCATGGGACTCCTCTCTTTGCAGCGAATTTTATCATACTGCACACAGCAAATGATGCAGTTTTGGCTGAGCAAGACCGCTTGTGCAGCAATTTTGCTATATTTCCGTAGGAGTACACCCTAGCTAAGACCCGCTTCAACCTCGACCCGGAGTCGTGTTACCGAGCAGCTGCTTTCTCTGTTCGCGACCGTTTGATTGAGACCCTCAATGACACCAATGCCTTCTTCCATGAGAAGGACGTAAAGCGGGCCTACTACCTTTCCCTTGAGTTCCTCCTAGGTCGCGGTGAGGCCTGACACATTCCGAATTTACCGCTGACTCTCCCGTTCAGGTTCAGGCTACCCAGTTGTCTGCACGAGATACCCAACACCGTTGTGCGACGAGGATCCGAATCTCTGTCTGGAATGGCCGGGCTGCATGCTCACATGCAGTGTTTGTCTGCGGCCTCTGCTCACATGTGGTCCCTAGTGGGCACGGTGGTCTTCTTTTTCTATCCGCTCTGTTCCGTACGGCTTTTCGAAATGCGCTGGCCAGTAGTGGGACAGGCAGTCTTCTTTATCTGCTCTGTTCTGTACAGCTTTCCAAAATGCGTTGGTTAATTTGGACATTGAGAAAAACTACCGCACGGCCCTTGCAGATTTGGGTTTCAGTTTGGAGCAGCTCTACGAGTTCGAACACGACCCGGCTCTAGGCAATGGCGGTCTCGGTGCGTATGCTTCAACGCTGCCTCTATTTAGGGTGTACCTGGAGTTGAGAACACATTCCTGTATTTAGGGTGTACCTGGAGCTGAGAACGCATTCTTTTAGTGGTCTTTGGTGGCCTTAGGCCACCTGCTCACTCACCGTTTGTTTGTTTCTTTTGTCCGTCTGCAGGTCGTTTGGCTGCTTGTTTCCTAGACTCGATGGCTACTCTGAACTTGCCTTGCTGGGGTTACGGCATTCGTTACACGTACGGCATATTTGAGCAGAAGATAGTGAATGGACGACAGGTGGAGTACCCTGATTACTGGTTGACTCTGTCGAACCCATGGGAGATCGAGCGGCCAGATTGCACGTACGCCGTCCGCATTTACGGCAGCGTTAAGGAGTATAGGGACCCTCAGAGCGGACGCATGCGCAGCAAATGGGTTGGGGGCGAGATAGTGCAGGCTATGGCCTACGATACGCCTATTCCGGGATTCGACACGTACAATACGATCAACCTACGGCTGTGGAAGGCCTGCCCGTCTAAGGAGTTCGACTTCCACTTGTTTGACGTCGGGCGTTACCTGGAATCTGTGCGAGAACGGCAGAATGCGGAGTCGATTTCGGCGGTGCTGTACCCGAACGACAACACCATGGAAGGAAAGGAGCTACGGCTGAAGCAGCAGTACTTCTTCTGCTGCGCCACAATCCAAGATGTGCTTCGTCGCTTCAAGAAAGTGCCTGGTCGCGACTGGAAGGAACTGCCGGACAAGATTCAGTGCCAGCTGAACGACACACACCCAACCATAGCCATCCCGGAGTTGATGCGGATCCTGTTGGACGTAGAGGGCCTGGACTGGGACACCGCCTGGGACTTGACAAGGCGCTGTTTCAACTATACGAACCACACTGTGTTGCCTGAAGCTCTTGAGAAGTGGTCTGCGGATCTCATTTCAAGACTCTTGCCCAGGTAAACCTTGATTTTCTTTCCTCAGCTCCGTTCTGTCTAGTATTCGCGTTCAGCTGGCTTTACGTGGCCGGGCTTTGGAAGGAGATGAGGAAAGGGAGCAGTAGAGTGCTTGGCGGGCGTTAGTGCGACTACATTTCTGTATGGAACGTATAGAGCTCTATGTTTCTGCATGTGCAGAAATGCTTGCGTGCATCGCATGTATTAATGCCTGTATGCAAATTGATGCGCATGCGCGTGCGTGTGTGTGGGCGCTTGCACATGGAATGGCCACCTATATGTGTGCCATGTATCCTCTCAAAAGCACAACCTAGCGGAGCCACAGCAGCAGCAGCAGCCCGCATCAGCAACAGTTTGGCTGCGTGAGGTCTGCACGCTTTTACGTGCTCGTGCGTGGGTGCTTGTTCCAGGCACTTGTTGATTATAAACGAGATAAACTTCCGTTTCTTGAACGAGGCACGGTCCATCTTTGGAGACGACTGGAACAAGATTGGCCGCATGTCGATTTACGAAGAAGGCAACGAGAAGCGTATAAGGATGGCGAACTTGGCAGTGATAGGTGGCCGACACGTAAATGGTGTAGCAGCAATCCACAGCGAGCTTGTGAAAAAGAACTTGTTCCCAGAATTCGTCGAGTTCTACTCTCGCCAAGGAGTTAATGATAAGTTCCTGAACGTGACCAATGGTGTCACCCCGCGCCGCTGGATCTATTGCTCGAACAGGGGCTTGGCGGATCTTTTCAGCAACTGGCTGGGATCGGACTCTTGGCTGAAGGAGCTGGACATGATTGCAGGTCTGATGAACCACATAGATAACCCCTCGTTCAGGGCAGAGTGGGCAGCGGTGAAGAAGGAGAACAAGAAGAGGCTTGCGCTGTGGGTCGAGCAGCGCTGCAACGTGAAGCTTGATGTGGACACCATGTTGTTCGACATACAAGTCAAGAGAATCCACGAGTACAAACGCCAGCTGCTCAACATCATCTACATTATCCACAGATATCTCACCCTGAAACGTATGCAACCAGCGGACAGGAGCAACATGCTCCCTAGAGCGTGCCTCATTGGGGGCAAAGCGGCGCCGGGTTACTACACTGCAAAGACCATCATCAAAATGGCAAACAGCGTCGCGCAGATTGTCAACAACGACCCAGATGTCGACAAGTACCTCAAGGTAAGCAGGCTACTCAAGTCATCCAAGGCATTGTCGGCCTCTTCAGAGGCGGTGTTGCTGCTCTGGAGGTGAAGGCACATTGGGTACTTCTCTGTGTACTCGTTTCTTTGACCTTGAATTTTATTCGCGCTCTTTCTCCATATCAGCTGGTCGGGCGCCTCTCATAGCGGACTGGTGGATGGGTGCTGAAAGGCATTGGCGGCTAGGCGGAATTTTACAAGCTTGTCTGTTCGTTCAGTGGCCGTCTTTTATGCCGTTGCTTTCATTTGTGTGAAGTATCCAATTTACCGTGTAGAGGCGTGCGAGGTACTTGTGAGCTGGTACAAATGTGTCTGCGTATGAAATTACTGTTCCATACACATTAGTTTGGTGAGCCATATTTTGCGCACATCAGCAAAGAGGCACACTAAGTGTTGGACGGAAGCTTGGTTT
This sequence comes from Eimeria necatrix, assembly GCF_000499385.1. NCBI lineage: Eukaryota > Apicomplexa > Conoidasida > Eucoccidiorida > Eimeriidae > Eimeria > Eimeria necatrix. The sequence goes on along the minus strand of NW_013651812.1, from coordinate 181,592 downwards.
GGTGTACAGGTTGTGTTCCTGCCCAACTACAACGTCTCGAACGCGCAAGTTATAATTCCGGCTAGCGATATATCGCAGCACATATCCACAGCAGGCACCGAAGCCTCAGGCACTTCAAACATAAAATTCGTGATGAACGGAGGCCTAATTATCGGCACGCTAGACGGAGCCAATATCGAGATCAGAGAAGAGGGCGGCGATGAAACCATGTTCATATTCGGGGCCAAAGAACATGAAGTTGACCATATCAGGGAGCGGGTGAGACTATTCACGCGGCGCACACTAGCGTAGCGTTTCCATAGTTGGAGATGAGTGGGAAGTTATGGGAATGGAGGTTCCCTAAACATTCTAGTTGTAGTGCTGTGCTGTTCCTCTGGAAAAGTGAAATGAGCGAAGTAGAGGGGTGAAGCGAGCACTAAAAGTAGATGAGAAGCCAGGTAAACCGTAGTTAAAGTGGGCAGTAAATAGTGGGCGGTAAATCATTCATGCCAGCAGTCACAGCATCGCGTGCATACATGCGTGAAACGGGGCTGAGAGTGTCGCCTGGTCAAGCGAATTTAGCTGGTCACTTCAGTTTATAGAGAAACTCAGATGTTGGCACAAGGCAAACACTTCCACTTTTTGGCTTCACTCAGGCACGCAACGGCTCCTATCCCATGGATCACCGCATGCGCGAGGTGTTTGACTGGATTCGTTCTGGGGCTCTGGCTTGCGGCGACGACAAGTCTCATGGAGATTTCTGTGCGATTTTGGACACGATTTGCAACAACGGAAATGGAAACAACGGGGATTATTACCTTCTTATACATGACTTCCCAGATTACTGCAGAGCTCAAGACGAGGTCGATAGGACGTACAGGAACCCAGACAAATGGTGGCGCCTATCTATTAAGGTGCGAGCTGCTGCTTTTGCTGCCGTTGCTGCTTCGGATTCTTCCGAGCAGCATGCGATGCCACGCAGTCTACACTAATTCGAGGAATGCGTTGGGACGGGCTGATGGGACGCAAACTCGAAACCCGAAGACGTGACGGCAGGCAGAGAAAGCAGTGGATGTGGAGGCACACTGGCAGCCTTGGAAAGGCGGTCCGCCCTCGATTGCTATTTGAATGGTTTGTTTTATTCGCTTTGTGATTTTCAGGCGGCGGCATCCATGGGCAAGTTCAGCACTGACAGATGCATGCGCGAATACGCGGAGAAGATTTGGGGCATTAGCCGTTGCGAGCGGCCTCCTCCGGACGAAGTCCTACGGGCACGTTCATTTGCGAACGATAAGAAAAGTAATGCTGGCCCTAGCCACGGCTTGAACCGAAGCAACAACAACATTAACACCACGAGCACTAACACAAACAGTAATGAAAGCAGCGGCACTGACAACCTTAGGGCGCCCGGGGAAAGTGAAAGTCAAAAGAGGGGGAAACACAAAAAGGAAAATAAACAGGACAAGAGGGAGGTTGTTGTTGACTCGTGAATATGACAAATAAACGATATACAGGCACACGAGTAAACTGTATAAAATAGTTGAATTGCAACAGATGCAGAGTGGATTGTTGGTACTTGCATTGGTGGTGGAAGTCTTGGAAAACACAGTGAATGGACAAGTGACGAATCAGAAATGGAGGTGGACGAATCAAAGGATTATTGCGAAGCCGTAATAATAAGTAAATACACGTTTTGTTTCTCCTGCGTCTTAGGCACACTGAATAGTAAATATTGATCTTTCAGTTTTTTTCATGAAATCGCAGTGATGTTTTGCCCCACAGCTCAATACGCGGGACAATTTACGTAAATGGAAGCAGTGCTATTATGTATGCGTGCCAAGCCCCTCCAAGAGGACTGGATCCACACACAACACAAAATCAAGCATCTTGTTTGTTTCTGTATAGGTTACACCGTAAGTTTGTTTGCAAGATGCCTAGCCATTTAGGAGTTACGTCAAGTTACTTCGTTCCAGTTGTATGGGAGATAAACAATCCATAGTTTAGTGCGTCTTCTGCGGAATGAGTTCGAGTTTGACATTTAAATTTGATATATTGAGGCTGAGGTAACACATCGCACAGACTGCGGTCTAGAGTTGCAGACCTAGATGCTTTGGTAATGCTGCTTTCTCTTGACTGGTTACGCGCTACGTGTGGAAGTAAGTTAGCACGTGATAAGTAAGGAGGTAACTACCGGCTGGTCGAGCGAGCTACGGGGTGAATCGGAGAGCGCGCAGCGGCAAACGGGCGAAACAGGCAGAGGCGGGAGCAAAAAAAAGGCGATTAGAAACAAAGTGCTCTGAACACAAACGAAGAGCGAAATACGACAGCCTAGTGAAATGAACAGATGAAGTTCCCAGCGGCACAGGCAGCGGAGGCCGGTGGATGCAACGGAAGCAGCACCAGTGTCTATCCAGAGTACTAAGAAATGAGCAATGAGTATAGAAGCGGAGGACGGTGGATTCATCGGAAGCAGCAGCAGTGTCTATACAGAGTGCTAGGAGCAATGAATATAGACAGATTGCAGTGCAGCAACTCACTGAGGAACAGAATTTTTGGAGTGCATGAAAAGGGTTACAGATGTACAGCGACTTAGCTCTTGTTGGTCTTTTGTGCCGAAGAATGTTGCAGCTACAGACCCTATGTCTAGTAATAGGCACACAGTAAACATCTAACGGGTCAACGGAAGGAACTCGTACTACGAAAACCCTCATCCATGGGGCATTCATAAAGTTTTGAAGCTGGAACGGGTGTAGGCAGATGCACGCAGGAATCATTTTCTTCATTTACATGTTTTCCGTTTCGCAGTTACAAGCCGAATAGCTAATTCAAGTATCCAACTCATTGTTTTATTCAATGGAATATGTGCTGCAGCAGCGGCACCAACCGCAGCAGCGGCACCAGCAGCAGCGGCGCCTACAGCAGTAACATCACCACAAGCACCCACAGCGGCAACAGCACCAACAGCAGCAGCAACACCAGGCACAGAGTCCCGAGGACGGCGTATTTTACACATGTTAAATCCCAAGAATGCCCACCACTGAGTATATGTGTGAGTAACGGTAAAAACAAAAATGCTCATAATGACGTACGTAACAGTAATATTGCTAGTGCATATAAGAATAGTGATGATATGAGAGAATAATAGTAACAGAAATGCAATGCTTGTTGCTAAACTACCAACAATAACTCCGGTAGTAAATTGTTCTAAATAAAGGTATTGCAATTCTGACGACGTGAATAGCGGTGGTAGCTTGGCTGTGAAAAGAGCAGCATACATAACGTGAGCTAACATCTACTTACATGTTTACTCATGATTTAATATGTGAATACGATGGCGTGGACCCACCGGTAAAATAATTAGGAAGTATGTCCTACAAGCACTATGTGTATACGCCTACGTAGTGTTTCTTATGTTGCCGAACCTGTAGTGCACACTAAATGTTGTAGACAACTATGGAAGTACTAATGATAAGCAAATGTAAGTAGAATAACTGCACCAAAGCGAAAATAGTACTAGTCATGGTGACAAAGCCGTGAATCTCGTTTGTCCATCATAAGTGTCTGTTTGTGCAGTCGTCCAGTGCGTCCTTCAGTTACTTGACGTTTCGCATTTTCTTCATTAATTCCTTTTTCTTGCATTTTTGGCCATGTCTCTGGCTCAGGTTGGCGGTCTTACGGACAGGAAAGCAAATGCATAGGAACGCACTAATGAGTAGTACAACCGAATAAAAACGGTGTACTTTATCTACTTCATATAATGAACACAAGAATTGCCAAATGGATTGCCACAAGTATCAATTACAAAACGCTGGAGCTCTCGAGTGAAAAGTAAATGCGTAACTGAATGTATCAGCTGAAGGAAGGAAAGCCATGCACCTAGAGGTAAGTTGGAAAATCAGCAAATAAAAAAAGACGGAAGCTAACTTTACAGCCGAAGCTACCCAATTATACTTGTTGCTAAGCAGGCTCTCGGTCTCCATCATCCCATGATACACACACACACAGCCACTGCCGACCTTCACAAACAAAAGCCTCCCGTATACTAATCAACGTATACCTGTTTGCTCGCTTACTTGAGATGTAGTGACAGGTGCAGCTGCTGGGCACTGCAAATCAAAGACCAACTCTCTAAGTCCAACTCTTTGTGGGTTGATAGCATTCAAAGCTTTGTAAACGTCCCTCTGGGTGGCTACATATTTATCTGAATTTTGTTCATATTTAAATTGCTAGTACTGTCCAGTATGGTCGGAACGAGCACTCTATAATGAAGTAGGGCGAGAGTGCTAGCTACGTAGCGCAACGTGATTCAATGTCTTGCCAGAGGCACGCACCCTAAAAAAGTGAATACTTGAATTCAAATTAAAAAAATACGCCATAATTTAACAGAAGAATCTCCACCAGTTCCTTTGGTGTTCAATTCGTTTGCTTTGCCACTAATTTATACCTTAAGTATGTTTGGAGACACTAGTTTTCCTCTTTACTTAGTGTGGCCGTCGTGGTCGTCCTGCACAGACGCACGTACACTCGAGCAAACAAACAAATGAAGCAACTGAATCATTTTGAAAGGAAAGCAATCAAACAAAACAGAATGCTTAATTTAAACCAAACAGAGCGCGGATTTTCACAACACTAGCCACAATCGTGAGGCAGGAGAAACGCAATGCATGGCCACAATTCACTGGAAGAGCTTGTTGAGAAACACTAATTTGCTTGTTTATTCATTAATTCCAACGAAGGCATTTGCCTTCAAAAACAGCAAAGTGGGAGGCACAAAATACGTTCTAATTAATTTATCCTAGTTGCAAACAGGTGAGAGAACTGACAAAACAATTTTCATTGTTTAGTTAGCAGTACGGCATACTCCTGAACTTACAACCTCTGAGTTGTGCTCAGAAGGCGCATAGTGATCCCAGTTCGGATTGCTGAGCTTGTGCTTGTTGTTGCTGTGGCGTACGGGCAGCTGGTGTGTAATTAAGTTCATTTTGAGCGTATCCGCAATTGCGTCGATGAAGTCCTCAGTTATCAAGTAGTCGCTCGGCTGCAACAAACAAGCATTTAATTGTTCAGCAAATTCACTGATCAGTCAACTTGCTCTTCATTTCACTTCTGCTATTCGTTAACTCGGTTTAAGGCCAGACGATCTCCAGGCGAACACCATAAAAGCAAATTAAGTACCTAAAATGCACATTAGGATGTTACACGAACGCTGACGAACTAATAAGTCAAGAGCTGCTTGTCAATTCGAGTTCGCTTAGTTGATGCTCGCCTTTTGCGGAGCAGCTGTCCTTATTGGCGGGGGGAACTGCTTTCCAGTTTCCGCGTTCCAATGTTAATTATTTAGTACATGCCAGACAATTTAAAACAGTACTTCACCGATTATTGACTGCTCAGTTGACCAACAGTACAAAATCACCTTCACGCCCACTGCACCCTTCACACCAGTGCCTAGCACGCGATTGGTAAATGGAGGGGAGCTTTGACTGGCCGACTAGCTAAATAAGCGACAGATCACCACTGAAACGGCGAATTCGCTCTCCTTTCTTCGAACCAATATAACATATTTACCTTCACATTTTCAGCTCCCTTGACGCAAATAGCCAAATCCTTCGGCATGAGCCCCGCCTCGACGGTCTGTACGCATGCGCGTTCGAGGGCGAGACAAAACTGCTGCAGGCGCGAGTTCTTGTCTAGTTTGGCCCTGAGCGAATGGCAGAAATGTATGAAAACGTTGAGCTCTGACTGCCTGCCAGCTGAGCAACGACATACGTTTATCTTCACTGGTAACAAGGCAAGCACAGGGCCTCCGCAGAGCCACCGCTCCGCCGCCTTTTCGAAATGAAATACAGCAAGAGAGCTAGGCTGCACAGTGGCGCCGCGCTTCAGCAGCCGCGAATAGCTCCGACCCCTGGGGACCCAGCAAGCTCTGACCTGTGCGTGAGGCCTCGGCTCCACGCGAAAATGGAAGCTATGGGGTTTGTAGACGTCTTCTGTCCCTGCTGGTGCTGCCTGTAGTGCCGTGTGACGGTCCCGTGGGCCGCCTCGCTCACTTCTGTCTTGCCGTCGGGGCAAACCAGGACAGAGGTCATCAAGCCCAATGATCCATAGCCCTGAGGCAAAATAACTGTTTTCCCATTCACTAGCTCGACGACAACTTAAGCGTAGGCCACTGTCTGGGCGAGTAGTACACCATGCACACAGAGCCCCACTGCGTATACTCACGAAGTACTACCTTTCCAAAGCTCCCTATTTCGCGAAACTGCTAGCTCCAGTGCATGACGAACTGGCGAGCCGACTGGCAGTCGCGAGCGATGAATGGGGAGCTATGAATGGGTTTACTTATGTGCCGACAATCTGTGAAATCAATCAACTGGCAAAACCCGCTGTTCATGTTCACTTGAGCCCCAACTGGCTAAACATCAACACCGACAGCCGATAAGAAAGCGGCAATTTGCCTTCCAAATAGTCACGGCAAGATGACTCTTTGACTAGCTAGACTACACGTCAATACAGAGCTAATTTGAACGCCCACTTGAGCCACAATGTCTGATTGAACGTCCCCGTCATAGTTCTTGCACGCCCAGACGAAGCCTCCCTCGGACTTCAGGGCCTGGGCGACCATGTCGTCAATAAGGCGATGCTCATAGAAAATGTTGTTTTGTTCAAACTTGGATTTAAACTGAGTCAAGTAGATCTCCTCAAAGATATCCTTGAACACCCCGTCGTACTCCTTCAGGATAGTGTTCTTCGTGCTTAAGTAGAGCGGCATTTTCTGCACAGCCGAACAAATCAAAATAAAATGAAACGCACCAAATTGCACTTGGAAAACAGCTCACACAAGCACACGCACAGCCTGCCAATCTATTGCGTATTTGTCTGTCCGTTCATTTATTGACGCTTATTTATGTACTAAATTAGTACTTTCGTCAAAACATTCACCAACCAGTCCACTCGTTTTCAGGTTCGGCGCGGTAGCACATCACAAGTATACTGCTACAAAATGGCATATGAGAATGGAGGAGGATGTGAAGTCAGTGAAGAAGGGTTTAAATTTCATAAACGCGGACATAAGTTTTGTGGAGAAGGGCTTAACGCGCATGTACAAGAGCGTTGGGCCAGCAAAGAATAGCGGGCGTTAAGAGGTTGGGCTTTTTTATCTGCACGTCTCGTTTGAAATCCCATGTTGCGTGTTGGGATACGGCTCCAGGTCTCATAGTTTAAGACTTAGCCATAAGGGCTCCTGGACTTGCCTGGGACAGAGCGAAGTTGAAGGAGCTGAGAGCGAAGCCCCTTATGCTTTGGACAGTGTTGTACATGGAGAGCATGAGGCCTGGCCCTTCGAACTTGAAGACGGTTTCTCTTTGGGGCGGCTTGCTGCTGTCGGCAGGCGTGAAGACCATCTCGAACAGCCCCGGGCCGTCGCACAGCAACGCCTTGCTCTTGTACTGGTCGCCATACGCGTGGCGCCCAATAACAATTGGCTTTCGCCAGCCGGGCACGAGCCTGGGCACGTTGCTGATCAGAATGGGCGCGCGGAAAACTGTGCCGTCCAGTATGTTCCTGCGGAGACAGACGCAGCCCGCATTGACTTGCCCCTCAGCTGCTGCTATTTGCTTGCTTTGATTTTGAACTCTTCTGCTTCCTGAAAGCCCCCACCTGCCCGGCTGTGGCGCTAGGCAGGAGCCACCCAGTTCGGCTTAGCGATGAGCTCGCCAGCGAGAGGGAAATACTACTATGTGCACAACTCGCGACACAATTATCATTTTGGCCCAACCCAATTTTCTTTCACTTCCTACAATGCAGTGTAGCTCCGCTTGGATAGTGAGGGCGCCAACTGATGACGAGAAACCCTAGTCAATTAAGTTTGCTTCGAGCTAATTAGATTTGGCAATAAAGGTGACCTGACAAAGGCCTTGGGTGAAGCTAAATGTAATTGATAAACTGAAACACACCCAACTCGGTTCACATGTGAATTAGGCAATGCGCACCTGATGGTCCCGTTAGGGCTCTTCCACATTTGTTTTAGTCCGAATTCCTTAACCCTAGCAGCATCGGGTGTAATTGTTGCGCATTTGATCCCTACATTATACTTCTTAATTGCTTCTGCAGCGTCAAGTGTGATCTGGTCATCGGTGGCGTCGCGGTTGGGCAACGATAGGTCAAAGTATTTCAAATTAACGTCCAGGTAAGGCAAGATTAGCTTCTCTTTGATCCAGGCCCACAGAATGCGGGTCATTTCATCCCCGTCTAGCTCAACAACGGGGTTTTCAACTTTAATTTTCCCCTCAATATCAAAGGCAGGAACCGAGCGTGCGCCTTCTGTTTGTTTCTCCGCAGACGAAAAGTGCCGCCACTGCTGCCGCTGGTGCAGTGTATGCTGGACTCCGGCGGTGGAAAGTACACCTTCTACGCTGCACCCTCCATTCATTTTTACTAGATTGTAATTAGAAGGGCGCGAGCAGGCAACACCCGTGCACAAAGAGCGCCGGCCAATGGCGGCGGCGTTTCGGAGCAGAGAATTCATCGGCACCTGAAAGTAATCGAAGGGGATATTGGTGTGAAAGAAGGAACATTCAGATTTCTATTGATAATCACCTTAACTTTTCCATTTTTTTTCATTTCGTGGGTCCCGTTAAGCCCCACTCCCGCCTTCTAGTGATTACTTTCAACACAGCAGCCCCGTGCAGGTTTGAGTGATGCAAATGTCTCTCGCTGATGCAAGCAAGATGATGCCAAGCGACTTGAGATCTTTCGGTTTGTTTTAAGTCTGTCGAGAGATAATAAGTTTAGTGTAGGATCCCAAATTGACAGCTGTTTGTGCATCCGAGCACGATCCTGCATGCGCATGCTTGTCGTCACTCCGTTGCGATGCATCTCACGGGGTGGTCGATAAATTTAGTATTTTTAACTCTTGCGAACAGTTTAATTGTTTTTGTTGGATTTATCGCAGCAGACAGAGCCCCGGACAACGCATCGCAAGCTCAGGTGCTCGCCAGCGGCCAAGCTGGGGGCCCTCCATACACCACGGCAGCAGGCAAATGCCCAAGTGCTCGTAGACTGGAAACGCTGAAGAATGCGTCGCCTGTGTGCCCCAGGGAGATAGCTCGGGAGAGCTCAGCCGAGGCGCATGTACAGCGCAAGGAGGGGGCAAGCGTCACGAACAGTGGCAGCAAAAATGGCACCCCCCAGGGGACAAACAGCGGCGAGGATCGAACAGCCGGTAATAAAAGCGGCAGCATTAACGAAAGTACTAGCGCTAAGACCAGCGGAGGAAGCAGCAACAGCAGTGCCGGCGGCGACGGCAGCGGCCGCAAGAGCAGCAAGAGCAGCAGCAGCAAGAGCAGCAGCAGCAAAAGCAGCAGCGTGAACCCCAGCAGCCACAGCCAGGATGCCCAACTGCGCCTTAGCCTGTGGGACAGCATAGTGCTGATTTTACTGGGTGCCTTAGCCTTGGCGAGCTCGGCTGCGCTGATTGACGCCAGCTTTATAGGGGACCTCTGGAGGCGTTTTTGCTACAGCTGGGCCCCTCTCCGTCGCCTTCTTCGCAAAAGGAACAAGGCTAAAATTAAACTTCAAGTCTTAGCAGCAGAATACGAACGAGTGGTGCAAGCAAGGTCAAGAATTGCCGTACGTTGCTGCTGCCTAGAAAGTCTACGGACTTCGTTGAATAAGTAGTTATCCGTTTGGGTAGCTCAAAATTGCTTCTCTTCTTTATCTCTTCTTGGGGTTATTTGGTATGCCTTGTGTTTCTTCAGCCTCTTTGGTTCGTTGCAAGACAAACAGGGGACAAAAACGAGATGGTAAGTGAATGCAGTATAGTTATTTGTTTAAGTATTTTGCTCTGCTCCAGTCGATTGGGGGTTGGGCCCGTTGTATTTGCCTCTTTTTGGCCTTCCCTTTTTGTTTTCTTGTTGACCACTACTTTTCGTTATTTGTTTCGTTTTCTTTCCTTGTAGGCCTCCTTAAAGCGCCAAGTGAGGAAAGCTGATAACAAACTCGCCACCATTCGTGTTCGCTACGCGAAGGAACTCGCGAAGTGTACGTACACGCGATTAGTGCACACCATAGACTCGGTTCAATGAAAAGCGAAAGGCTAGCACAGACAGTTGCCACTAACATTCGTTGTCATCGGCAGACTCTTGTCCTTTTTTTCTATTGCTGCCCCTGTGTGTTCTGTTGTCTTCTGTTTTTTTATCCAGCGGGTTTCCTGCGGCTGCTGCTGCGTTTCGTGAAAAGCTGCAAATGGGCTCCCAGCTGTCTTCGGTCTTCGGATTTGTCGAGCTTGTCAGACACCTCAGCTCGGAGTGTATCGACGGTTGAGTCTCTTGTGCACAGAAGGATAGAAGCTGAGAACACCAACAAGAAGAGAGGACACGGAACGAGTAGCCGCAGCCATGGCAGCAGCAGCAGCAGTAGCAGCAGCAGCAACCGTAGCCGCAGCAGCAGCCGCAGCAGCTCCAGCAGCCGCAGCAGCAGCTGCAGCAGCAGCTGCAGAAGCAGCCGCAGCCGCAGCAGCAGCAATGACGCGGCGTTGAACGAGGCCTGCAGCTCTGAGAAAGCAGGAGCGGCATTTGAAAAGAAAACACAGGAAGGCAAACAGAAAGCCAGAGACAGCTCCAGCGGGTCAGACAGCGAGGCGCGGCTCCTTTCCCGCTGCATGCAGGGCCCCAAAGATCACGTGCTTTTGTCGCACAAGCTGGATCAGCTAGCAAAGAGGAAGCAGCAGTCGATGCGGAGAGTTATTCGGCTCGGTGAGGCGGGGCCTAGCTGTACAGACAGCCCTGACTCCCGAGAGCAGGCAGAAGAACAATGAAGTAAAAACACTTCTTTTTTAAAATCGGTTTTATTTGTCGAGCGATGAAGATCGAACAACGCACGAATGCTAAACTCGTGAGGTGCGCAGGAACGCCCCAAAGTAAAGTGCGGGAGGAGCGGTCTCACAAGGCTGCATTCCGTGGTTTGCCTGCAGCCAGCTAAATTTGTGAACTATTAAGGTCACAAGCCGAAAACATAAAATGTATTCCATAGATATGTGCGTATTTGTCATGGGGTGTTCATAACGTACAGAACATACACATCGCCCGAATGCTCTCAACCCTGTAGGTACAGTGGATTTACACCTGCAAACATCGCGTGTGCGTGATTGTGAATTCGCATTTGTCTGCAAATATGGAGTGTTGCTGTTCATATCAGTTCAGCTCTTGCCTCGTTCGCTTGTTTGAATCGTATGCTTGTCCCTTGTTTCTTGCGATATGTAATTGTCTGCTTCACTTTAATTCACTGTTTGCTATCTTCTGTTTATTTTGGTTTGGAGTTTGCTTGCTTCATTTATGTTTCGTTTGTGTCTCTTGTTTTGTTTTGTGTCTGTTTCTCTCCTTTTCATCCACTTGTCTCCTTGTTCTCTTGCCTTCACTTCTCGCTATCCTTTCCATGTCCATTAGCGCCGCTCCTAGGCGCCGCCCCGCATTTGACGCGCATGTATAGGGCATAGTGGCATATGTTTACACAGAGATAAACATATGCATATGTAATAATATATATATGTGGTTCTCTTAGGGCGTCGCTTTGAGGTGTCTGTGCACCTGAGGTGGCTTCTGTTGTTTAATGTGTTTCCATTCGGAGGTGCACGTACACCGCCGCAGTCTGCCTGTGCGTTGTCTGGTGCACTTTAGTAATAAGTGGACGAATTTTATTGTTTTCGTCCCAACAAACAAACAGAGAAGACAGCCTCCGCTGCGCCGCTCGGTCGCAGACCCAATCAGTTACTGACTAATTCGAAATTTAAGAGGAAAATCAATAGAAGTTGGTGCACTTGTATATACTTACATAGCTGCGCGAAGCAGAACCCTAAACTAATCACCCGGTAAATCACAGCTTGAACCTGCATCTCAGCCAAACACTACTGCGGCTGATGCTAGTGAGCAGCTCGCTTACTTGTTAACTTAGGACTGAAGGGTAGCTGTTTGTGACGGCGCGGGGCGTCTACGGCAGGAGGGGCTAAAAAGGGCAAGGAGGCAAACAGAAACAAATGAAGGCGCTCGGGGCAAAGCCGCGGAGCTAGCTTTCATAAGGGGGCGGCCTTCTACTACTCCTCGCCTTAAGAGCCAGCATAGTACAGCTCGTTGGCGTTGTTGCGTCTACTATTCCAAGTATTGCGCTCTCACTCATTCCAACAAACAGTCGCCTTGCATTCCAGTTCAATACGGGCTGCCTGTTTCCAAAGAAACAACTGTAGCCCAAAGAGCGTCCTCGCGTAGGGTCCTCGAGCCAACGCGGCTGTAGAGCTGGACACGAACATTATGAAAAGCTCCGATCTGGGGCCATTCGGAAGGCGCTTTGTTGCGAATCCTATGAACTGAAACGACTCGTGAGTGAATGAAAATAAGCCCAAGAAACAGCGGTATGCTGCGAGTTTTCAGTGGATGGCCTCCATGTGCACGCCTGTGCATATCTATTGAGAACAAATTCTTATTGTCAAACGAGTTGACCTTTCATTTGAGTACTTAAACAGAAGTACAAGCCAATGAAACGTGGCTTTTTCCATTACTTTGAGCGACGCGAGAAAGAGGGGCCCCCGTGTCAACATTGCATGCAGTAGGACTAGAACAGCCCTTGCTGGCAGATCACCATCGTTTTATTCTAGGCACATATGCAGGTTTACTCTTTGCAGAGAGCAAAACTAATTATTCAGTAATAAACGAGGCAATTTTGTCTATTTCACCCGTATTGTCCCCCACTAGCGGGAGTGGCTTGCTTGGAGAGCAAGACACCGACTAACTACTATGGCGTGACAGGAAAAGGAGGAAGCAAACAAATAAACAGACATGTCCACGAGCAGTTTGATATACTAAAGCCATATTGTTTCAAGGTACAATGGAAAAAATAAGCGGTCAACCGCAATCCCCACCCCCGGATTTCGGCTAGGGTGACTCTGTGTAAGAGAACATTTGTTGAATATCCTCAAACAATTCACGTCTTCTCCCCTCTCGCAACCGCCATGCCGTTTTGTGTATTGATTTTTTCTTTCCTTCTGACTTACACTTTTCTGATTCCGCTTCCTGTTTCTCCCACTTCCGTCGATCAGCTGCGCCATTCCGGTATCGGCTCCCGACCCGCTGCATTCCACGCTGCGTGTACACTAGAGAACAACCAGCCCAAGGGGCCCACCCTTATTCAAAACGCGAAAGTCCATCAGGTGTTTTCGTTTCTAACTCTTCACAAAGGGTCAGCAGCCCTCCAGTGTCGAAAGATCGGTGGGCGCACACCCGGGGCATCTACCCAACGATGCACTGACGAGATCACCTCTTCGCGGTTCATTACTTCCCATGAGACGCCTCAGCGTGACGCAGTTGCAAGAGCAGCAGCAGCAGCAGCGGCGGCAGCAGCAGCGGCAGCAGCAGCTGCTGCTGCTGGACCGCCCCAGCCAAATGTTGCAGAAGCAGCAGCAACGGAAGCACAAGCAGCAGCGGGAACAGTGCCATTCACTGCGGGTCTGCCGGATATTGTGTTGCCCCCAACAAGCTCTGTTGCGCCCTTGATTGACCTCGAGCTCTGCTCCGACAGTTTCTTGTCATTGCTAGGCCCCAACGTCCAACAGCAGCAGCAGCAGCAGCACTGGCAGCAGCAGCAGCAGCAGGGTTTGTCTCGAGCAGCTCCTCCTGGAGGCGCGATAAGCTTCTTCGATGACCGGGAACAGATGCACCCCGCCCTGTCTGGCGCTTCTGATGATGCCTACTTCATTGCCCTTCACGGGCCCTTGCTGCTCTCCCACACTGAGGCCGCAGCCACAGCGCTGAGCGCAGCCAAGAGGTTCCTCGAGTGCAGGCGCGTGCGAAAGAGGCGCATGCAGCAGCAGCAGCAGCAGGAACATCAGAAACAGCAGCAGCAGGATGCGACGGAGTATCTACATGAGCTGCTGCAGCAGGAGAGGTTTGAGCAGGCCCCCTACTGGTTTCGGGAGCGGGTTGGCTACATGCTGAAGTTTTGTAACCCTCCGTCTTACGGCTGGTTGGTGGCCCAAGCTCTGCAGTGTCTGTACACTGTATCTGCAGCGGAGCAGCAGCTGGGGTGTACAGTGGACCAGTACGCGGCGACGCGTGAGGCCTTGTACATCCGCAAAGCCGCAGCGATGGACCCTGCGCAGCGTGCGCTGCAGCTGACCAGTGGTCAGCCGCGATCCCTCAAAGACAGCCTCAAGTTCAAAAGAGGCTTTCCTGTTTTTCCATGGGCTGTCTGGACCGACAGAAGCGAAACTAGGAGGTTCATTGAAGATACACTAAAAACGACAGAGGAACAGCTGACACAGGTGGAAAATCTAGTGCTGGGATGCTGCTGCTGGCTGTGCTCTCACTGCCTTTGTTGGTATTGCTACTGTTATGGCTGCTGCTTTCATTTTGCTGTTGAGTTTGTTGTCTGTGTACTATCCCTGTTGCTACTTTGCATCAGCGCTGTTGTAAGTGAAGCAGACGAAAATGCTGGTGCTACTATTTTGTATTTGAAATGCTGTTCTGTTTGGCGCGGTTGCTGTTGTCGCTGTTGTCACTGAGTCTTGAATTGGAATTCGAATATTTCAAACTTTAGTCGAATGTGGCTTTAATGAATAGGAAGAGAAAGTCGCAAGCATTTCTATTTCTCATATGTGCGGGGGTCCAGGAAGCAAAGCGTATTTTAATTTTTATGGCTCTCATCGATTATTTTTTGCCTGAGGCCTTCATGAGTTGCTTGTGCTCGTATTTTCTTATGTTAATTTGTTCTGCTGCTCGTGTGCAGCCGCACTTGAGGTGTACGTATTCAGCGTTTCCTCCTGTAAAGGCCAGTGCCTCAGCCATCCAACTCTAGTCAACATTAATCCCTTTCCTTTTAAGCTAATTTTTGCGCATTTTATCTCCAATGTCATTTCTTGTTTCTGTCTCAGCACTTCTTTGCTGCTCGGAGATCATCTCAAGGTTCTTGGCTAACGTCTGCCCGCTTCCGCTTGCCTTTGGATGAAATATATGCAATAGACAACGCACAGCAGCAGCGGGGCCAGGATCAAAAGGAAGGATACACCGCAGATCTAAATGAACGGAAAGCCGAAGACGAAGAGCAAATGGAAGAGGCTGACAGGCTGCTGCTGTTTGAGGGCATCAATTCAGCCGCTCTCAAAAGCATAGACGCAATAAGCGGGGTGGGTGTCTGCATGTGTGTATTGGGCCGCTTCGTTTTCTTTTCAAATTTTTGTTTATGATGCGTCTACACCAGTAGTTGACGCTCAGCCTAGCTTCATTACCCTTTGCTACTCCACTCATTCCCTGTTTTTGTCTGGTTGTTCTTGTTTGCCTCCCTCGTCCGTTTTTATCGTTGTATTTCTTTGTCATGCAATCAGAGAAGTAGGCTTCTCAGCTATCTATTTGTTTTCCGTTTCAGAGTTGGCAGCGGCCAGTGTACATTCTCTCTCCACTTGAGCGGGCACGCTACGTTCGCGATCTATTATTTTCTTTTGGCGTGTCTGCTGAGGCTTTAAGACGCATCCATATACTTGGAGCCGATGGATTCCTTATGGGCTTCGAGGACGACATCAGGGAGGGGCCGCCTGATGTACATACAGCTCAGATTGAGCCAGCAGAGACAGAATCACGCACAGAAACAACAGGTGCTGCTGCTGCAATAGACGAAAGCGGGAATCTGATGCGCATGGTTAGGGGGGCGGTCCAACTATTTGAATATCATAAATCCTTGGGACTTAATGGGGTCCCTCACTTTATTGACGGGAATATCCGCACGCTAGAGCATGCTGTGAACTGCCCCAGGTAAGCTTCGCTCTTGCTGCTGCTACCGCAACTGAAGTTGCTGTTTCTTGCTTGCGCTTGGCTGTTGCTGTCTTGTGCTGCTGTAACTCCTGCGGGCGTAATCGCTTCTGCTTCTGCTGCTATATGGGTTGCTGCTGCGGTTGTAGTTGCTGCTGCCGCTGCTAAATTGTTGCTGCTGCTGTTGTGATGGGTGTCGCTGCGTGTTCCTGTTCAGCATGCACCAGTGGCGTCTATACTTCTGCGATTGGGGCTTTTCAACTTTTGAAGATAAATTAAAAGCGATGATTTACGACAGGTAAATGCTAATAAGTACTGCCTTTCCCCCCATGAGTTCAAATAGGGCAGCACCCCAAGCAGCCTCACTGTGTTGAATGAGCAGAACAAGTATAACCTGGACGAAAACTAGTGGATAGAAAGCAAGGAGAGCCAGAAGCAAAAATAAACACGAAATAACTCTTAAGAGATGCGCCGTCCAGGTACTTCAGCGAGTGGCGGGCGCGCCAATTAACAACCTTATTTATTATTTGCCATGCCTTGTCGTTACTGATTCAGGGTAAAGTTCCTGCCGCTGATGTCGTCTCTGACTCGTTTACTAATTACTCCTTCTTTCCTCACGTGTCGCTTTTGGGCGCTGGGCTCCACCACAGCACCAGCAGAAAAGCTTGAAGAGGGCAGAATGGCTAGGTGGCTCAGGCATACGGGGGCCCTTAAGACAGACCCTGTGCCTCCCGAATCCTCATAAGGGTTTAGGGTTTACAAGGTGCGGTTTGAAGCTAGGGTGGAGGCTTTTGGATCAAGGATCTAACAGGCAGTTGCGGCTCCTTGTTACCCCCTTACTTTGAAACAATGAAGTCATTTGGAACACAACGGCATACTCTAAATCCGCAACGATCTGCCTTTTCTTAGTTAAGCTAGTGTGGATTTGATATAATGGGCACCCTGGCGAAAATGCTACAATACGTAAATAATTATTGCGCGCTTCAAAATGTTGCACCTGCGAACTCTTGCGCTCACTTCTATAAATGTGAATTCATGTGCACTCATGTGTATTTGTAAATACAAATTTGCATGTACACAAATGATTATAGAGAGAAGTGCAAGTCAATGTGCACAAACACGTGATGTGCACTATGCGTAAAGTGTATGTGTAAATCATTATATTTGCGTTCCTATGTGTGTGCTCTACTGAATATGTGGTGAATGTATAGCTCTTGACAAAAAATACACGCATTCATGTTCCTATAAGTGGCTGTGAACTACGTGTAAATATATGCGTGCGTAGATACGTTTCTGCTTGACGCACTGCACATTAGCGGTGCTGAAGGAAAGTAAATGAAGTGACTGCGGAAATGAAGTCAAAGGCGAAAAAAAGGGAAGAATGGAGCAATTGAAAAATAAACGAAAAAGGCAAACGGGGCTTCTGCCCAGTCCGCGACCCACGAAAGCATGAACGGCGCAACATTCGCTCTTCTTTGTTTGTTTTACGATCTGTAGGATCCTACTATAATAAGTGCAGTACTTTTCGCTCTTCGTCCCTGTTTGTTCCGTTTGGCTAGAATTATCGACGCTTCCCCTCAGGCTTTCGCCTGCTCGTGCGCAAATGATGCCGCGGGCGTGTATGAAATCGGCCTAATGCCGTACCTGGCTGCCCACTCCTCTCGCTGCCTCTCTACTTCTTCTTCAGAGATAAATCCCATATTAATGGCGTCCCCCAAGAGCCCTTCGGGAATGAAGCGGATATAGGGCCCGCTGGGTGTATTAACAATCATCTTGATCTGTGGTGGCGGCAAAGGTGAAGCAGCTTCTGTCTCGCTTTCTGAGTTGTCGCCCAGAATGCAGGGCATAGCCTTCTCGCTGAGCTCAGTGATATCATTTAAAACGTTGCACACGCACTGTTCGGAAGCAGGGGGCTCAGACCCATACAGATCTCCGCCTCTTGACTCAGTTGCTGCCGTGCGGTTGCCTCCCACGTTAATTGAACTGAGGCTCTGGTAGCCGCGGCTGATGCTCCTCTTTACAGAAGCAAACGTCTCTTGCACTTTGGAAGTAAACGTGCGGGGAGAGGGAGGAGCTGACGGCTCGTCCGCAGACTCTGCTGCAGCAGAAGCGGAGGCCCCGTCTTGCTGCTGCTCTTCTCGCTGCTGCTGTTCCACCTTCTGCTGCTCGGTTGACGATGCAGCAGCTGCGTCATCAAGCTGCTTGTCCCTGGTCTCACGTTTGTCCTGCACATCTTCGCGCTGCTCTGATTGCTGCTGTTGCTGTTCATCTTGCTGCTCTTGTGGCTGCTCCTGTTCTTGCTTCTGCTGCTGTTCCTCCAACTGCTGGTGCTGTTGCTGCAGCGTAACGCGTCTGCTGAGGGCCTCCGCATCTGTCATTCCTGCACAGGAGGTGGCAGTGGAGTCGTGTCTTGTCGGTGGTGCATTTCCGTGGATCAGAACGACACCAACAATATCCGGAGTTTGTTTTGTCTCGATTGCTGAGTCTTCATTTGATTCTGCAGCTGCGGCTTCTTCTATTGCTGCCACTGCAGCTGTCACTGCTGCTGCGGGTGTTTCGGGAAGTGCTGGCTCTGCCTCTTGAGTATTTCTCTCGTTTAGGCTGCCGGAGGAGACTCTGGCCTCCTCTATTTCTGCTGCTGCCGCTTCCGTCTCCGCTGCTTCCTTCACGGGTTCCACTGGGGATGCCGCCGTGGGCTCGATATCCACCGCCTTATTGCGGCGGGCTGGGGTGCGGCCTTTGTTTTTGCTGCACAGCCCCATGGTGCATGCAATGAAGAGGAGTGACGAGCTCCGGGGCACAAAAGAAGCGGAGTGAGCGACCAGCAGCAGCTGCTGGGCGAACCAACTACCGCGGAAACGAGGACGGGTGGTGGAAAACTGGGGAAAAAGGAAAAAAGAGCATACCAGCCTTGGCTCCAGACTGAATTGCACTTTAGTGAAGTAAACCGGTGGAACAAATGTGGAAAACCAGCAAGGGAAACAAACCCCAACACGCACTCGCGATGGTGATCCGGTGGCTACGGCTGGCGGCGGCTGCCAAAGGACTCGCCAGACGGTCGAATTCGCCTCGAATGCCTGGAAAGGGCTTCAAATTTAAAAATTCCACTCATACAGAAGGAAATAATGAGTTAGTTGCATCAGTTTACACCTGATACGCTCAAAAGAAGGAACTCTTTCCGCTGCACACACTCAATTCATGCTGCCGCCTCGAGTCGTAAACGTTTGCGGCAAGTGGAGGGAAACGGTCTTGCTGACCACAAAGTGCCGCTGGTCATCAAAATATATGTTTTGATCGCATTTAACGATCACCTTGATATACAAAAACCTGAAAAGTAGGTCTGCGGACCCGAATATTAGCCTTAATTTCACCAGCCTTTGAAGAGCCGATTTGTTAGGGGTGGCCTGTGGACTGGCGGACGACTGTCACGCTGGACTCACGTGCAAACCGCAACGTTTTTATTTGCTTCACCGCACTTGAATCAATGTTTTTCACTCAAACTGATTTATTTTAATGAATTGGTTATAAATAATTGCTTCCTAAAGGCTTTGGGCTGCTGAACATCTAGAGCTTCCCGTTGTCTGTTCCACCTGGGTTTGCATCATTTTTTGCGTGTAGTTGCCATGGTCACTATCACGCTCTCCTCTAGAGCCTCATACAGACCCGAGAGCTTGGACTTTATAGCATCAGCGCTCAATTCTAAGGCCTGAATTCGTAAACTGGAAGCAGCAAACCCTCAAAGTTACAGCCCCTGAGCCCCCAGCCTGCACGCGTATTGCCACTAGCGAACTCCAGGATTTGGAATGAGTGTTTATGGTTTCGACTGAAGTAACAGGCTATGTTCAAGGGAGTTTAAAGTTAAGCGTGCCTCAAAACTATCGGCAGCTTTGTTTCCTAGTGTGTGGAGGATGGACGAAAGCATGCTTCATGAAATCCACAGCTGTGTGAACGCCCTAGGGCTCAGTGCAAAGGATTTATGATTTGGAAATTACGGTTTGGGGATCAGAACTTGCTGCTGTAGGCTCTGAGGAGAGTCACTGGAGCCGTTCAAAGAGAGCGTGCTGCCATCTGACCGAATGGCACTCATCTCATTTGAATCTGAGACACAAATGGATGTGTTTATGCATACTGATAAAACAACATGCATGCGTGCTATACGATTCTGTGGCAAAGATGCGCATAAAACATCAATCAAGCCTCAAAGAAACGTTACACGAGGGTCCAGCTCCTACGGAAGTGGGTGGACGGGGAACTTACTTGAAGCTTCATGTCTCTCCACCTGTGCCTTCAGGTGGCTACATGCCTGCGGCTCAGTATGAACGTGGAGTAAGACCAATTCGATGGCTCCAGGAAGCGAATATACGCTGGGTATATTACGTAATCAAACACAATATTTACGCTATGTATGAAATTTTATGTGGATACCTTACGTTTCTGTATGCGTTACAGATAAGACACACAAGTTTCAGGCCTATACCTGTTTGTATGAAGGCTCATGTGCGTGCGTAGGCATAAGCATTTTAATGTCTCTTTCTTTATATAATTCAGGCGAAAGTGCAACGAGTGTTCCCTACTTACACCCTACTTACAACATGAAACATAACAGGATCATACGAAAAGACGATTCAGCAGAGAATATCTAGCTATCTTCCCATTTAATTCAATGTAGCTATTGACAATAAACTCAACCCAAGAAACAAGTAGTAATTATTGTTTTGCATCAGTTGAACTGCCGTTAATTTAAGTGGCTCGGCAAGTTTTTGACCGTTTCTGCGTTGTTCTTCGGCGTTGCTTCGATTATAGGTGTGTTTTAGCAGCTACAGTTACACCGACTATTATACATATACCTGCGCTGCTCGCTTAATCGTTTGTATGCGCCTCATGCAGGATTTGTCTACCCAGCAGGACCAGCCCGGACACTGCGTCGGTCAGCATTTCGTCCTGGTCGAAATCCCCCAATAAATAATTATGCTTAGCTCAAAACAAATTTTTTTTTAAGATTTAAGGCCATCGGAGAAGATGAAACCACTTCAGATTGAATGAAATAGATCAAGCAGGGAAGCGCATATATGAGGCTGCACACCGGTGGAAGGAAAGGTAACGCACTGAAACATTCCCCAATTCCTCTGAGGACCAGTTTTTAAAAACTTTATAATTTTGCATTTTGTAATGTATTCTTTTCAACGTTGATCGATCTCTTTCTCCGCTAGTCTCACTCGGTGACCGTGGATTTGCGCTGCACGGCTGGCTGTCGCGCTGCAGCCAATTTTGGTATATGTTTTTCGCATAATAAGCTGAAATACAAAAATTTTTAATTTAGATTAATCATTATAAATTTGAAAATATATAATCACGTTGATTCATGTATCCCATCAGACCTCATATGTGTGTGCATACACCTCATCCCGAACGGTCACTTCTAGGGAGCGGCTTCATTGAATGGATTATTAATTTCACTTTCTTCAAACTTTCTTTATTTTTGTCCTTACTCTTTTTATATTATTTAGTATTTTAGAAGGAGAGAGTAAGAGTTGACTTTGTTCTGACCTGGTAGATGCGCTGCTACTCATGCCATTCACAAAAGCGCAAAACAAGAACCGCCAATTTGACGATTAAATAAAAATATTGAGTACATGCCGTAAGGGAGCAAAACACGGACAAAGGAAGTAACTAAGGCAGAGAGCAACGAACAAGGAATCCAAATCCCAGATACACGCCCAGCAAAATACGGCAGGAAACAACTACATAAAAATAAAATTGAGACGAGGATACGCGCTGTAAAAAGAGGCAGAAAGGAACAGAAATATACTGCCATAAAAAAAGCGGGATCAAAGGAGAACAAATACCAGTAATAGTTTGCTCATTTGTCAGCTGCATAGCAGATGAATGCAGACAGAGCTGTCTCTGTCTGCTTCCAGACGAGGTTGAAGGCATGTAAAATAAAGAAAAAAGACAGTTACTAAAGGACAAGAGTTGAAGTTAGCCAAAAACAGTCCAATATCACACAATGGAACAAGCAGCAGGAGATGGCCTCATACTCTTGCGAACAGAAAATGAGCGAGCAGCTGCAGCAGCAGAAACAGCAGCAACAGGAACTCTGGCAACAGCAACAGAAGTTGGTGAAACAATAGGAGTTGCTGCAATAGCGCCTATGTCAGCCTCTGGAATAGCAGCGCAAGCAGCAACACCTGCAGCGGTACCATGCACAGCAGCACCACCCGCAGCGTGCCTAACGGCGCCAGCAGCAGTACGCGCAGCAGCACCACCGACAGCATCAGCAGCAGCAGCAGCAACAACGGAGCTATCTAGAGCAGCGCTTGATTGGTTTAGGGCCTGCGTAGGCAAGGGAGAGTTACCACAAGGGCAGGAAAGGAATACTAGCTGCGTCTCTTTTGCTGTGCCTCACACAATTCCTTCCACGCCCTCTAGCCTATACCTACCTTCTGCTGCTGCTGCTTTTGCTCCTACTACTGCTGTTGTTGCTCCTGCTGCTGCTGCCGAGGAGGGAGCTTTGTCTCAAGTATTTGTTGAGGACCGAAACTGTCTAGACGCAGCAGCAGCAGCACCAAGTATGACAATACCAACAGCAGTAGCAGCACCGCCGCCCCCGCCAGTAGCAACAGCAGCACCTGCAGCCGCTTCAGCAGCAACTGACGCGGCCTTGAACTTCAACGAATTAACATTTTACTTGAAATTTCTACCAGCCAAAAACAAAGAGAAAGCGAAGGCCCTTCTCTCCGGAGAGATACACGCTTATCCCCCGTGTCCGTAACAGGTTGATCAATTGAATAGCTAGTTGAATTTTAACCAACTAATCACTGGACAAATTACTAAATTTGTTCCGCATCTGGCTTGCCTCCAAACCATCTTATCTAACTCAGGGAACGGTAAAAGTTTCTAGTTTCGCCACTCATCAAGCCTTGCTGAACGGGCAATCGATAAAAAGACTAATTATTTGTTTAACGAATCGGGAAAAAGCAAGCTAAATGCCTCGGGGTGTTTCTTCTGCCATGTAATTTCCCTCGCGCAGAACGATAAACGGCCAGGCAAATAGACAAGCGGACTCCCCATCGAGCAGGCCATCTATTTATCTACTTTTTCCTTTCGTTCATTTGCTTTGTGTCTCAGTTGGTCCCCTGATAACATCAGTGTGGCGAGTGCAGCTGGGGGAGAGCGGCCGCGGGGATTTAAAGAAAGAGATAAGCGAGCAATTGAATATGAACCCGAAGTTAAAAAACAAGACAAATAGCATTTCGAAGCTGAAAACAGCAACGGTGGAGCAGCTAGTTGTCATTTCGGAGATTGTGGGGGTGCTTAAGAAGGCAAGCGTTGTGCTCCTGCTCTTATTTTGTTCGTTTTGCCTCTTGAATTCTCCCTTTTCGTTTTTCTGGTTTTCCGTTCAGTTGACGTTCAGTTACTTGCTGGGCTTGCTTTATTGTTTATTTCACTTCTGTGCGTTTCTTGGTAGCTTTTCCTCTCCTGTTTGGCTGCCTTTTTTTTTCACGAGTGTGCCTTTTCGCTTTGGGTTTCGTTGCTCTGTGTGGTTCCCGTGGCAAGCTTTGCTGATTCGTTTGCTGATTTGCTTTTAACGTATTTTTTGTTTTGCTCATTTGTCTTCATTATTGTTTTTCGTTGGCTGGGATATTAACTTGGTTGGCTTTGCCGTTCTTCACCGTGTGGCGTTTCTGCCTGCCAGATTATTCGTTAGTTTTCCCTGAACATTTAAAATTTAACTATGTTAATTTTCCTATATTAATTTTCCTAATAAAATGACGCATATATTGATGTCTAATTCGCTCGTTTGCCGTTTTAGTGCTTCGGTTTTCTAGGGTGTGGTGAATACTCATTCGGACTGGGTCACGGCCTGCCTCTTCAGTTGTCCTTTGGCCACTCCATTTGCATTCCCCGTTTGCTTTTGTTGGGCTTGTCTTTTTTTGTTGCCCATATCTTTTTTCTCCCGATCAGTCAAACAGACAGATACAGGAGCAGAAACGATTACACATAAATAGGCTTGCAGCTAGTAAATAATTGAAAGTAAACAGATGCATTCCTGCTAGTTCTAACACTCATTCGACAGTGCGCAGCATGACGAGCAAACCAGACAACTGCTGAACAGATTAATAGGCAGATAAATCAAGAACAAACTGTTCGTTTTTGCTCTTATGCAGACACTGCAAATCGCCTACCAGTATGAGGTCGAGCGCAGCTGTGTCCCCCGTTTCGTTTGTCAGAAAAAAATGAATAAATACAGAGCAGCTTCCGTGAGTCGTTTTGCTTCTGTATCATCACTGGACCAACAAAACGAAGAGAGTAAACCAAAGGAGCAAGTTGCAAAAATAGGGCCGAGTACAATTACTGAAACGCAAACAACTACGCAAAGCATCAGCTGCCACAAGCCCGTCGGAACCCCCACGCCTTTCTCGCCCAGCAGACAACGCGTAGCCAAGAGGAGAAACACAGCAGCAGTAGCAGCAGCAGCAGCAGCAGCAACTGCAGGGACAGCAGACATAGCAGCCGCAAGTGCAGCGGCCGAAGTCATCTTCCCAGGAGAGGCCACAAACGAACGCCTGATAAGCGCAACAGACGTACCACATAATCTACACAGCAGCTTGTATTTCGCACCAACAGTAACAACACAAGCATCAGAAACAGGTGGAGCTGCTACTTCTGTTGCAGCAACAATGACACCAACACCGGGAGTGGTAGCAGCAGCTGCTGCACCATCACCAATAGCGCCAGCGGCATCAGACGTAGCAGTGACAACAGCAGCAGCAGCACCTATGTCAACTGCTGCTGTCGCTGACAGCGGTGATCTGTGCTGGATGATATCTGATTTGACTTCTTCCTGGACCCGCCCGGACTGCTTTACCTCGTGCGATAGCATTTTCGGGAGGGAAGGCGAAGGCCACATAGGAACCAGTACTAAAAGCGATTATGACTGCCTAGAGTCAAACGGAGTGGCTGGAAGCCTCCATACAGGCGTGATGTACACCTCAAGAAGTGACGACAGTGGCAACTCCGGCTTTTCTGATGATTTTTACAATTTTGGCTCCTCTTCGTTTGGTTCTAGATTAATACAGGGAGTTGGAGGGGAACATACGCCTAAGGACGAGCTGAGCAGTAGCGTTTGGTCTTCCTTCGAAGTGGCAAACGAAGAAAACAGAGAAGAATACAAATGCACGCAGCAAGTTCTAAATAGTACACGCGACAGAAGCCAATCCATCCTCTGTTGCGGGCTGCCGACAGGACCAACAACCGGAAAACGCAAGATATGCAATGGTACAGTAAACTCAATTTAAAAATTAGGACGATCAACTACACAGTCATTAAAACTATGGAGCGAAATAGCAGCAAATGGAAAAAGTGAATGATAGACTGTCGAGAACATCAATGCAAAATACCCAATAAAGCAAGCTTAGCACAAAAGTTAGTAGTCTATGACATTTAAACAGCTTGCGCCCGTAAGCACTGAAGTAGGACGACAATGAATCCATCAACTGATAAAGATAGGGAACAGTGAGGTACCAAACAAGTCTTGCTAAAAAACGAGCAAATGAAAAACAGCATGTAAGCTTCGCTCAATTGACAATATCCTGCTTTTCGCAGAAACGTCCAGTGCACATTCTTCGTCGAGGTTCGGTGAGAAGTAAGTTCCCTCGTTGCCACACCTGGTGTGCACACAGCTCAATGCATGCACGCAGCTACTGCCTAGCACCAGTAGTGCGCAGAAAGAGTAGCAATAGTGGAGGAAACAGCAACAACAGCAGCAATAACATCAACTGGACCACCGCCACCAGCAGCACAGC
The DNA here is from genome assembly GCF_000499385.1 of Eimeria necatrix. Taxonomy (NCBI): domain Eukaryota; phylum Apicomplexa; class Conoidasida; order Eucoccidiorida; family Eimeriidae; genus Eimeria; species Eimeria necatrix. Next base: position 156,025 of record NW_013651812.1, on the reverse strand, counting down.
AGAAGTCGCCGTCGCTCTAAACAACTGCCACAGCAGCAGTAGCAGCAAGACTACCAGTTATCGTGCAGTCACCACCACCATAAGCATCACAGGCAGCGGCAGCAGCGCGTGTACATCTGATATGTATATTTGTGTTAATGCTACTAGAGCACCTCAGGGAAAAGCAGACGAGTTAAGCTCATGTCTCATCGAAATTATGCAACAAAATAAAAGGCTGAGGACGGAAATCAAGCAGTGTCAGCAGAGAGCCCACGCGTTCGCCACTGGGCTTTTGGCACAGTTCAAAAAGGTGAAGTTCACTTGATTCACCAGCAGCGATACCTCGAACTGAGGATCCTAGGCTCTAATGCGGCAGCGGACAGGCTTTGCAAGCAGACCTAAAAAGTGCAAGTGGGCGTTATGCGTTCGTCTGAAGTGTCTGTTTGCTTTTATGGTGGAATCTGCAGCTGTTGCAAAAGCGCGGCGACGCGCATGAAAGATACGTATACGCTATGCCAACAAACACTGCCAATATGAAATTTTAGTATTTGTTTTATTTCAGGTCATGGTTGAGTTGGCTGCAGTGCTCAAAGCCAGCGTGGAGGTGAATCAAATGAACACCTCCAAGTGCGAACACACCCTCTACAACCAACTATAAAACCTGAACACTATGTCAAGTCTGAGATCCTAAAATATGTACTTCATTTCTTCTCTTTGCGCCTCAGATGAACAGCAGCATCCTTTCGAAGTGAGGAGAGTGCAACGACCAAGTGCAGCAAGGGCATACACTAGAACAAAAATGTTAATGAAATTAAAAAGAAACAAGATAAGCATCGACTATAGTACTGTCGTCGCAGCAGACTGCTGCGGTGTCTGAACACCACAAGCTCCAATTGCAGGCACAATCCTAAGACTATACTCTCTTTACTCTACTTGAATTTACTGAAATCGCACGTGAGGATGATCCCACAACTGTTGAGGCTATGTGAGTACAGACGATATGTAGAGGCACTCCATTTCCCAGGAAAAGAAGAAGCCGCAGACCAGAATGCAATATGGTTGCTCTTATCATAATGTATAAACGCTAGTACTTTACGAGCAGCAACAGCTGCAGCAGCTGCAGCATACCACTTGGTTTATTACCAATTGGCTTTGCTACCGTTTAAATTACCAGTCTAAAGTTTATGGAGACAGCACGCAATCCTGCAATGAGTATGCACGCAGTAGGATGCGTACAGATATGTATACATAAATGTTCTTGTTTATACACATACATACACATATATTAAATACATCTACATGCATTCCTATCAGTATCAATACAGGCAAGTCCATTTATACACATACGCTACAATGCCAATGTCTACAAAAAATCTAAATAATATTTATACATAATATATCTATATATATATAGATATTTTAAATCTATCTTTATGCATATATACAGATGCTTCTACGTGCAATCAGGTAAGTGTGCGGTTGCAGTGTCGCCCGACACTTTCGCCAAGCCTTCCTCAAATTCTCTTCCTTGCAGCTTTAGGAAGCTGCCAGTTCTGCCGTTGCGCTTTTAGTAAGAGAGAAGAGCTTAGCATGCGGCGACAGGGGATGCTGAGTCAGCACAACCAAAACACAGGCTTAAGGGAGACGCGTTTTATAAGCAGGAACTTGCAAGCTTGCTGCTTTTGAATGAAGGTATTCAGGTTGAGTTTTGTTCATCTACGGTGCGCTTTTCCTAAATCGCGTCCATCGAAACAAGTCTCAAACAGAGACGCAACATAGATGGTGATCAAGGGTTATAAAAAAAGAAAAACATACTTATAGCATATGCACATGCATGAAAACGAGAGTTTGTGAACACAGAAACGCAGAAGCGCACGTGCAAGTTGATTCGCATACGGACAGGCACACATTACTCTATTTTTGGTTTCTGTTAGAGCTAGAGAGGCAGTGCGAAGCGTGAGGAATTTATCTCACAACTTTGCCCCCGAGCGTCTTGACCATCCAAGTGGTGACGAGGTCTATAAGTCTGTCTGCGCCTGACTGTTTGGGAATGTAGTGGCTCCAGCCGCACAGGTACAGCAGGTCGAGTTTGACCGGGCTTTCGTACAGTTTAAGGGGCGCGTGGAAGTCGACAGTCTGGTCGTGGGTGCCCTGAAGACACAGCAGTTTTAGCTGTGGTGGAAAGCCACGCAAAATGCGGGGCAGCTTCCGAGACGCATCGAACAGAGCCGCTACCATCCGTGACTTTGTCCGGCCTGTGAATTAGGAGAGCAGCAAGGTCGATACTAATGACGTAAAATCATTCATAAGAAGTCGTGACAAACAACCTTATTTTCATGCCTTTACGTGGGGGGTTGTGAGTACTACTTCCTCGGGCCTCTGCTTCACTTCCTGCTGCAGGCGCTGCGCAATGTGCGCGCACACCACAGCTGCAGCGTTGGAATTTTCCAACCTCACCTGAGTACGTGAATGGATCCTTGTCATACCACCAGCCCAGAAATGGGCAGTCTCCGCTGTTTTCTGCCCTTGAGAATCTCAAATTTGGGAGCCAGCAAGAGATAAGAGATCGATTGATCATGAGCATCAGCTTAGTTTTCCAGTCGAGCTTGATCTTGATGAGCGGGGCCAAAAGTACAGCTTGAGTGACTCTACTCTTTATGGCCAGCAGTTTTTCGCAGGTGTATATGCGCCCCAAGCACTGAATTACAACATTGCCTCCCATAGAGTAACCCACCAAAACAATGGGCACATCTTCGGGCAGCTGGGGATCCCCGCAAACCGTCTCCGACAGAAACTGGATTCCGTCGTCTACCAAATAATCGAACTTTGAAACGTTGCACCTCCATTGCCGCCAGCCCTCAGAGCGGCCGTGGGACTGGTGGTCCATTGCATAAACATTCATCCCCAGCTGGTAGAAGGCCTCTATCCAGCTGCCTGCAGGCGAGCACGTAAGCACACAATAATGAAACAATGCACTTAACAGTAAGCCGACATATTTTTAGTAAAGCAGATGGATGTGTACGCGATGGGAAAGATGAGGCAAAGACTATACGACCAATGAGAGCGCTCGTGCGCCGCGTACATCTTGCCGGCTCACTGAAGGTTTTGAGCCTTACCATGAAATTTGGGCACCCAATTCTCTTCTTCTTGTTTAGCGTCCTCTAACTTGTCTCCCTCTGGCGGCTGGTGCCTTAGGAAATCAAACAGTGCATAAGACGTGTAAGAGTGAAACAGCACCACAGCTGCTTTGGGGGCCTTCCTAGTCTGCCGCCAAGCGTATGTAGCAAGCCTCAGGCCCTGGCCGTTGCAGAAGCTGTCCGCAGCAAATCCAGGGCCTAAGTCTGAAAGTGTCATGTGTGGGAAAGCCTGCAGCCAGCCCGCCATGTCCACGTGACACTGGTAGCTTGAAGTCCTATTCAACTTCCGACTGCGTGGCCGTTCGTAGGGTATGCGCACATCAACACTGCTGCGTTTAGCTGCTGCTTCATCTGCTGCTGCATCTGCTGCTGCTGCTGCGGCTGCTGCTGCTAACGGCGCGCCCGCGGTAGCGCCTTCCATTGCGCCCTCAACAGCGCCTCTTGCTGCTCCAGCAGCGGCGTTTTCCGCTGCTATTTCGGCGGCAGCCTCTGCTGCTGCTGCGGCGGCATCTGCTCTCACCTCCTCTGATGCATCTGTGGTTGTTCCTGCTGGCCCGCTTGCTGCTACGTCGGCCGCTGCAGCAGCAGCAGCAGCTGCTCCTTGTGCTGCTCCTGTTGCTGCTGCATCTGCCGCTGCTGCAGCTGCTCCCTCTGCCGCTCCAGAAGCAGCTCCTTCTGCTGCTTTATCTGCTGCTGCAGCTGCTGCTGCTGCTCCCGTGGCTGCAGCTGCTGAGGAGCCGCTCGCCAGCTGGCGGACTTCCGCCGGCTCACCGCTCTTTGTCAGGGTTTGCTGCACTGGAGAATTTACGCCACCAACGGAGAAATTTTCAGTGTTTTTTTCCTGCTTTTCTTGGGCAGAGTATGCGGCGTTTGCCCCAGGTGTGTTCGCTACCTGTGCCATTTTCGGAAACAGTGCGGGCTCTGTTCATCCGGTGGACTACTCATAATTATCTTCTAACGCATTTCTCCTCCACATTTGCATGAATAGTTGAAATTTATTTCAATTCGTGAATGGGCATCTTCACTCGAGGCAAGCAAGCTGAGACGGTGCTGCGCTGGCGACGGTGAAGAGCGCAATCGAAGTTGGAGAGAAGACCCATTGCGGCCACGTTGGGTACTAGATGCTACTAGTTTAACTGTTTGATAAGTTACGCCAATTACCTTTTGTCGTCTTGCATTTACTTCAAAGTTGGCTACGGCTGGTAATTTAGCGCAGCGTTTTCCGTGTTCGTCCTTGCAGTGTCGTCAGTTGAGCAGTGCAGTACAACCTTCTGTCACTAGTGCTATTACTGCTCGAGAAGTACTTTTCTCTTTATCCCCTGAACTCTTCTGTATAGGAGAAATATCCAACTTTTTGAGTTGCTTAACATTCAAAATTTTCCAACAAAACGACAAGTGGCTGAGAATGAACGAAAAACTGCTGAGGCGGCAGAAGCGGAGTGGACCACATAAATCGACCAGTTTTCTGGACCCTTGTTGCTCCTTTGCTATTTAAATAGAAGTACCAACCTGCAAGCGACATTACGGACCTGCATAATGTACGGGGGAACGAAAAGAGAAACGAAGATTAGTTTTTCGAGACAACATACTACCAAGGCATAATTCGTGGCAAGCCACGAACCTTACTACTATGGGATTTAGCAGACGTAAGCATTTTGAGCCACTGGATGTGCACCAGAGTCTTTCGTTTCCTTTTGTGGTTTCTTGAGAGCTTATGGTAAAGAGTTGAGGCCTTCGTCTTCAAGGTTCCACACCGTCCTTGTAGTGGCTGAACGCTACTAAAGAGTGGCTCAGGCGCACAGAACTGCAGGGCAGAGTGAACCTTTTAGCTCTTGAGTTTTACAATTCACGTCTCATCTTTTAGATGACTCCCAACCGTGTTTGCAACGCCCGAATGCTGCGAAGGAGTGGCTCAGGCACACCGCAGTTGCCGCTTCCTGCTGCCGTGGAGGTGCGTTGCACTACTTGAGAAAGAACGACTAAACAGAAAAAAAAGTGTATTCAGATTAAATTGAAGAAAGTGCATTTTCGAGTTCTTGAGCGAATGGATTAATGCGTAGGGCCACGGCTGTTGCCGGCTATCCAAATTACTGCAGTGCCGCTGTAGGGGCATACATTTTTCTTTTCTAGTACATACGCGCATAGTACCAAATTTATATGTACTATATGCCTTCACGAAGCATATACATATTAGATATAGGTAGCATGCATGTTAACTAATCGACACGTTTTATACATGTATGAATTCGCACGCACTATGGCTGAAGCAGGCCAGCGAAGCTGACCATGAAACCTGAGAAATTGCATCAAATGACTTTCCACACGCAGTGGCATCTGAGGTGAGTGGATAGTGCAGTCTACATCTACTATCTTTCTGAGACCTTTTGGCCGAAACCTGAACTGCAGTGCTAATCTGGAAAAGAAGCGCATGATCAGTAGCTTTAGCAACGTTGTCATAGAGCTAGCAGCTCTAAACAAGTGGCAGTCGTCTCACTAAAGAGCTGTTTATTTGTTTTAATGTATGTTTGTCCGTAGCAACTAGTTAATACCTAATGCATGGTTTCGTATTATATTAAACATTTGATGTGCGTTACGGTGCAAAACAATGAATCTGCGCCTCCTCAGCGTGTACGTGTGAAACTGTACACAGTATGAATAGATATACAAGGTTTAGCTGTATTACTAACATACTCGAACACACATTTTATCACATATGTGCTACTACACGATTAAGCGATTTCCCAGGTTAATTACTTTCGCTGTTCACTGTTGTTGTGCTTCTCTGCCTCCGTCTGCTGTGCTTTGCAAAGTTTGTGGTTCCTTTGTGTTCTAGTCACTAGAGATATGAGCACAAGTTTTCAACACAAAGGCTTGGAGCACGCAACTATATGCAAGTTTCAGAAGGGGGAATGACTCAAAAACCACCAGAAATTAAGCCCAAATAATTGCATAAAACGTGTTAGATGTCTTTTTAAGCGCGACAGTAGGGAGACTCCAGAGAAGAAACGCTTAATGTCTCTGCCGCTGTTTCTTGCTTGCGTTTTCACGCACTGCCACCTGGGGTGTCTGTAGCCCTCTATACCTCAGCAAACTGCATGTAACTTTCAAAGCCTCTATTCTAGCTCTGCTTTTATACTAGCGCTACATTGTTGGAAAAGAAGAAGCAAGATGCAACTCTTTTTGAACGCACCCCTATTGGAAGCAGGCTTCGTCTGAAGGGTAATAGCCTTTGCTGACCCTGCATATTTATTTTGCCTGCCAGTTAGTTGAGTTGTTTGTTCTACCTTCTTACGCTGCCTATGGCAGTTCGCAGCGGGCAACAATGAGGCCACTCAGCAACAGCAGCAGTCAATGTGGCTAAATGGTACAGCTAAGGAACTATAATTGAGACAAATTAAATTCAATACAGCGATTTGTTTTATTTCATGCAAATGTATAAAGATGCTGCTTCGTCACTTCAAGTCTCTCTCCCTCTCCGCTACTGTCAAGTCTGTTCAGCAGACCACGAAGGGACCCGCCGCTCAAGCACAGCCAGTAGTGCGTCTCTTTGCACTATTTCTTTCCGTAATATGTTTAGCTAAATCTTTTCCCGGGTACCCTGACTCGGAAAATTTGGTTTCTCTCTCGTGGCGGCCGTTGTGACGGCGCTATTGTCTGAAGCCCCTAGTCGGCTGCACAGCTTGGATGCGCAGGAAGTCCATGGGCCAGATATCGCAGCATATCAAAAGAGCAGCGCTTCGCGATTCGATTTCAAAAACAACGGGAGCGGCAGAACGAACACCGGCAGCAGTAGCCGCGCCTCCGGCTACTGCTACAATACTGGAAGCATCAACTGCAGCTGCAGCAGCTTAAGCCTCCGCTACACCGAAAACCGGAGCACCGACAGTAGCCACACTGGCAGCTGCAGAATCAGCAGGAGGAGGAGGATCAGTAAAGGCAAGAGCAGCTGCAGCATGATCCTGTTCTGGTTAGTTGTCAGTCAAAACGGAACACAGAAGCTATGTCGTTGGTACGCCCCGTTCACAGAGGAGGAGCAGACGTGGGTGCTTCTACAGGTGAAGCAGCAGCTGCTGCTTCCCCGCCCAGAAGCAGCAGACAGCAGCAACGGTGCTGCTCGGGAGAGTTCGAGGGAGAATGAAACATCACGCGTTTTAATGTTCCCTCCTCTCCACAGCAGCAGGGAAAGCGACAGCAGCAGCAGCCGGGCAGTGTTCAGACAGCATGGCCCTTTGTATTGCGCTGCCGGCATAAACGCTGAAGAGACGCCACTTGTCATTGGGGAACTGATAGACTTGTGGGTGGGAGTGCTTCAGCAGTTGCTGGGGGTCCCTGCTGCTGCGGGGAGTGCCGTGCTCGAGACGCAGCTGTCGCTGCACATAGAGCCTGCGCTGTTGCTGCTAGACACCATGCTGCAGCAGGGGTATCTCGTGTGTACTGACACCGAAACGCTGCTAGCTAGGGTGCGGGAGCTGATGAAGCAGGACTGACCTTTGCTGTCCTCTTGGTTTATTTGCGCCCATATCTCGAACGCGCAGCAGTGCACTAGCTCTTCTGCAGCGTCTTCTGTATGCAACGATGATGTGCGTAACAGGTTTACAGACACTGGGGGGTGCAAACCCAAGCGCCCGAGAGAGCGCACCAAGGATAGGACAGCTAAATTTCGGACCTACCACAGATACGGTTGATTGAAATAAGCATTTGAATAAAAGCTACATCTCTGTGGACTGGATATACGCTGCTTGGCAGGTAGACCGAAAAGTGCAAAGCTGTCACAGGGGAAACGACTACACACTACATCCACGAGAAGCAAACTCCCCCAACAAAGATCACTGAATGCACATCCATATGAGCCAATTCAGCATGAGTTAAAAAGGAAATTAACGAGCTGTGAGTAGACGGCTCAAGTTCTGCTGCGCCGGTGGCAGCAGCGGCGGCAACACCAAAGTGGCTGCGCTCCATCTGAACGCAGCTGCAGCAGGCCACTACTGCCGCCACTGTGGCCTTGTGCAAAAGGCAGCAGCAGCCTGGAACGAGTGTGCACTTCAGTCTGGGGGTGTTCCGGAGCTGCTGCTCCTCGGAATATAGTAATACGGGGACCGCGCTGGAACGGCACCTGCTCGTGTAACTGCCCCTACATCTCACCTGCTTAAACGTGCGGTATAAGCAGCACGTCCATCTCCAAAATAAGAACAACGATGAAATGCACTCTGCACTGGATGGTGCTCCCGCTGCCACTTCAGGTGCTGTCTCTGGGAGTACGTTATACACTGCTGCGGCCGATACTCCTGCTGTAGGCACCGCTTCTGCACCTGCAGCTACATTTACTGCAACAGCTGAAGTAGTATTCGTTTGGCGCTGTGTGGCACACGCAGCGACCACTGCTATGCTGATTTTCCTGAGCCTCGTGCTGCAGCAACTGATTGCGCTTGCAGTCACATTTGCTGCGACTAAGTATGAAAGCCTTTGCAGCTTCTGCCATCGTCAGCTTTTGCACACGAAGCTGTTGCTGCTGCCGTTGCTGCTGCTGACCTCTACGGAGGGGCCCGCAAGTCCTCTTTCTTTCGCCGTCAGCACCCGCAGTCGGCTCACTAGCCGCCTGGGTAAAGCATAAGTAGAGCAGCAGACGCAGCCCTTGTTCAAGCCAGCCCTTTCTGTTGCCTTTGCACACCCAACAACTAACACCAGCTGCCACTGAACTGAGCTTACCTGTATACGCTGAAATGTATGTAAAGCTCTGCAGCAACAACAATGAGAGCCATCAGCGCCGAAAGATCGCGCAGTGTGGAAATCCAGCTGCCTCGCTTCTTGCCGCTCGCTTTTGCACCAAGCAACCCCCCGATACTGCTGCTGCCATTGCTGGTTGGAAGCATGAGCCTAGGGTCGCCGCTTGCCTCTTGCCAGGCCTTGTGCATGCGATTGAGCGTTTGACGTTTGGAGGCCCCGAATGTTCGGGTGTACATCCATCTACACATTTGCAAAATTAGCGCGGCGGGAACCACTGATTGAGCCACATGGCTCAATTCACCACCCCACTGCAGCAGCTGCGATCCCAGCAACCGCACCCCTTCCAGCACAGCCACTGCTTCTCCCAGCAACCGCACCGAGTCCCTCACACATGTCTGCACACTCGGCTCACTCTGGGGATCATGCGCCGTCTGCGGGGTCGTGCTGTTGAAGCCGTGGGGTTGCATGTAGGCCAAAGACGGCGGCGGGTAATATCCGCCATGGCTGCCGCAGCCGCTAGGCTGCATCGAATCGATTGCTGGAAAGGTCTCCAAGTCCAAGTTCTCTCTCCTGGGGGCTCGGCGGGAAGGAATTTGCAGATAGCAGCAGTAGCTGCAGCGCGCTCTCCGGATCAGACAGAATACGGCAAAAAACTGCTCTTCAACGATAGTGATGCGCTGCGGGCTCGTTTAATAGAATATTGAAATAGGGTTTGGCCGCTGTTGCTGGATGGGGAAGCGACGGCGCACCGCCACAACTGAAGAAGGCAAGGGCACCACTTCAAGCGTATTCTGCCCGAGGAACCTTTTCGTTTATCTCCAATTTGCAAAAATAATTCAAAAGCGGGCCATTTGAGGCCCACTGCCATCCCTTGCACGTCAGCTCCTTGTGTCTTGCAAGGCACTACACGGTGGCTGAGATTCATGCAAAGAAGGTAGAATACGCACTAGAAGTAGGGAATGGCGTCTTTTACATTCAAATCGTTGTTTTGAACTTGGATTCGCCGTTGCTTAGCAGTAACCAGTGGGGTGAGTGTTCAAATTCTTATATTCTGCAACAGGCATTCTCCTGAGGTGGCAGTTCGTGCAGATGAGCTTCAATGCTTTTACGTGAAAGGCTGTGCACGTCTGTATAGCATGAGTCAGTTGTTTAACGGTTCCAGCCGAATTTGTGCTCAACAGTTCGCATTCAACTCTAGTGGATTAACGGGCTATTGGTAAAGCTGTGGCACGCAAAGGCGAAATGTGCTATGCAGTGTATTACAAAGTAAAAGTAAAGGCATAGTTTTTGCATTAATTAAAGTTGTTTTAGGGTGTGTTTCAAAAGGGATGATTTCCGCGACTAGACGAAGCCGAAGACATCTACCGTGTTGCACACAATCGTAGCAAGTTATGCTCGTGCTGCCCTCTTCACCCCAGACAGGAAAACGCATAGAGACGGAAGTATTTCTGACTATCTAATAAAAGTTTGCTATCTTATGAATAGACATATCGTCAGTAGGACCTAATTAAGTGCTATACGGAGTCTTTGATACCAAGCTATGTGCATCACATAAGCAACTTGAGAAATGCTGGGAGTCGTTTCCTAGGGTGGAGTTACCTACCAGCTACAACCGGGAAGAGGAGTACCCGGCCGAGAGGGTGAAGAGTGTAAGCCACAACGAATTACTGCCAAAACGCAACTTAAGGGTTCTAGTGGATCGCAGACTATCAGTATTTGTCTCGCACGCTCGATGAGCGAAAGCAAGCACTATGGGCAACTTGAGTGAAGCTACTGCACACTGGTTTTCCTCAAACCGTGCGACCGCAAGGCTACAATGAGATGCTACACAAAGCTCCAGATACTACGATACTCAGTTTAGGAAAAAATTGGAAGAATCAGAGAACAGCTCACGCACGGGCCGCTACGTAATAAAGCACTGGTGTCCCCAACACCAAGAAACAGAGGTACAGGTCACACCAGCAGCGATATAGTGGAATGCAGGGGACTCCGTGGCTCTTCCGCTGCACTATACAACAGTTCTACTTTCAAAAAAGGCAGAGTGGTACGCAGGTGGATCACAACTGCTTGCGAACCGTGGGTCTCAGAAACGCCTGCACCCACGCTGTTCGCGATCCATGGGCACCGCGAACGCCTTCGCCTATCATAACCTGGTACTTTCTTCGGCGCACGGCTTGGTGAAGCTCACTAGAACCATGGCTAATCAAGCAGCCCATCAGAACGAATAGCCTTTCAGCTGTGCGCAGCAACAAACGTAAGTCGTAAGCGTAAACTGTACGAATAGACTTAGTGCAATCACTGATGATCAATTGTAACTTCAGCAATATTTTCTACACAAAATTCAGGTCCCAGAAAGCCAGAGGGCTCATGCAGAGAGCTGCGAGTGCGGCTATTAGGCTGCGCTATCTGCCACGATATTAGTAAATTCCACTATGAATGCCATACAGAGGATGCCTTCGAGATACTATGGCAAGGGATAAAACGGTATCTGCGGAACGCTGGAGACGTTCACCGCAGACGGATGTCGTGACTGCGGCTACTATCACGCCGCACATAACTTGGAGCTCGATCCACCGTAAACTCGTGCACAGACAGTTTGCGTCAAGCGTTAAAGGGTGTTTGCTGTCTGCTGGCCCTGTAGGCCGGCTCCATATGCTGCAACTGTGCTGTGCCTACTGGCACCCAGAACTCCGTGCAGGCTAACCGCGTACAGGCTTTTATTAGCTGCGTGCACCACACCACTAGCCTTTATCTTAAAGCAGTGGTGCCTCCCACATTGAAATACTAAGGCACTCAATGAGCGTTCCCCTATGAGCCTTTGCTTTCCAAAAAAAATGCACCCCTCCTTGTCGCCGAATTAGTAAGCAAAAGGAAAATCTTGGGTGAATTTTTCAATAGCATGGCAGGGACCGGCGAAGGCGCTGAACTCTGAGCTTCCTACCTTTAACCAGATCTCTCGTTGCAACTAGCAGGCTCACAGTTTAGCGCCTCCTTGAACCGGTATATCGTGCCTTGTACATGATGGCGCAAGCAGCTTCACAGGAACGAAAAATCGGAGAGGCCATAACCTAATGAAGAGTAAGTTGATGCCACCCAAGAAACTACTTAAAATGACTCCTTTTGTATCCGTACGTGAACACGCTGCGCTGCAGTTGTAGTGGAGGGCCCTGCGACATTAAAGCTCTAGAGCGCTAATAACTCATGATTACAGTAACATAAGCCAAATACACAAATTGTATGTTATAAATTTGTAAAGCATTGTAAAAGCAGCAGCCCTCGCTGTAGAGAACCAGTGTCTGGTCTGGCCTCGATCATCGAAGCACAGAAGCTGATCCACCACTCGAACTGGATGATCGCTGCTCGTTTCAGTTATTTCGGAGGGCGAAACGTGCTTTAGCTCTTCTATTCATATCTTCTGATCTTTTTGGTATTATTTTTCAACATTAAGTCTTTATTAATCCAGTGTTACAATGCGATCCTCGCAGCGTCCGCGCCTCGCGCCTCTAGGCGCGATAATGGTCGCACTTTTTGAACTTGCTGTTGCAGATGTTGGCGTTTACTCTCCTGAAGGAAGTATGGTGAGAGTATTAAACACTTTAGGCAGCAACATGTGGTACATGAGTGCGGAGGGCTGCCGTGTGGGCCTGCCAGGTAACCTGGTAGTGACACCGAGAGCGGGGTCGAATGCAGAGGGGGGTGAGCTTCTGGACCCAATGTTTACTGGTCCACACCTTTGCTCTTGGTTGTCAATGATGGAACAAGCTCATCACAGTATGAAGAAAACATGGGAAAAAGAGCATGAGCGGCAGCGGTCGAAGGTGCCGCGCTGGAACCTTCTTCGGCGCTATTCTATGTGGAAGCGGGCATTTCCGGAACTGGTTTTTGACGTCGAGATCCGCTACATCGATTTATGGAATAAGGATAGATTTGGCCTCCCTTTGCCATGGGCCACGGCACTCTTCAGGTACCAGTGCCCTGACTCAAAAACAAGCTACGGGCTGTTTGACCATCTTTGCGGCGCTGTTTTCACGCAAAGTCCGGACAGCAGAGTTCCCTCCGAAGTCTATCTTCTCATTCAACCGCGTCAGGGCTTTAACCGGCCCCTGCAGGTCAGCGCCAGCAACTGGCAGTTCGTTTCAGGTGCACTTGCGGGCCTAGGGAACTTACGAAAAAACCGTTCGAACGAGAAAGAGGAAGGAGTCGTCGGTCTTTTGGACACACTAAAGGCTCTTTATTCTAGGCATGAGGCGATCATGACTATACCGGGAAAAATTAACGACTACTGGATGTATGCGGGACGCTGCTACTTCAAGTGGTGAGCTGCCCTTTCCGTTATTGTTGAACAATAAAAACAGCCACGCAGATATACCTATTTGTAGCCAAGGGAGCCACCATTACATATCAAGGTGAACAAGGTAAGAAGAAAGGTAGCGCGAACTAAGCGAACGAAACAAATAAAACGGCAGAAGCTGTCTGCATGCTCCTCCACAGGTTGTTGCGGCTTGAATGGGGGTTCTTCAACGAGACATTCTGTGAGCGACTCCACCAACAAGCCAGTTCTGGAGTCTTAGACGCTGTGAAGGCTGCGTCTGTGGACAGTGTTCAGCTGCATGTCGTGTTGGTGAGCTTATTCCGGCACGAGACGCCGTTGATGTATGGCGTGGTAGACGAGGGAGTTTTGGGTTTGAACGAAGTTTCCGATCATCTCACAATAGAAATAGACACAAGTCCACAAAACGTCCCTGACTTTGAGCGTTCAAAGAGCACAGCCAACAACATAAGAACCGCGAACATGATCTTCAATGGGATCTCAGCGTTCTTGGCAAAGAAGCCCGCATCGAAGGGAAATTCGGTTTCGAGGGACAGTTAACTTCCCATTGTTACAATTCTCGCGAAATGTAGCTGGATGGATTCCTTTTTTGTGAGGGCTGGGAGATGAAGCCGAACAAAACAGAACAGTTCTGTTCTGGTGAGGCTGATGCAATCAGATAGCGTGTGCGGGCTCGCCGCATCGGCATTTTCTGCACATTTGGATAAGCATGCTTTCATGGGAATGCTCTTATGTTAGCAGTTAAGAGACTCTCCTAAGCACGGAGAGCGCCAATGAGGCAGTTGCAATAGTATAGGAGCGACGAAAGCGTGTGCGAAGAAAACTTGGAAGTCGCCGAGGCGCTTCTAGTGCTTTTGCCTATTGCTCAGGGCGGCTGTTTGATTCTGTGGTATACTTAAATTTTTTTCAATTTTTAAGTAGGGAGAAGTTTTGTCTAGATTTGCGAGACCTTTTGCACAAACCGTGTCAATGCGAAGTAGGCCTTTACTGCAGGTGAACGAGCAGTGCCCGTGGGTAATGGAACCGATCACAGCAGCACCTTTTTTCCAGTATCACTGCTAGACTGGTGTCTGGATGAAGCACTGCGTGAGATTTAAACTATGCATTTTGCCGCCTTTTCAGCAGGCGTCATTCGGCATATTAGGTGTTTAGAGTCTCTTTCGCGCAATCCAAGCAGTGAATGGAGAGATGCTTTTCAGTTGTGTCAGACTACTTTGTGCAACTAAGTAGAAGTTTTTATAGATTCGTTTGCTCCGGACTCGCATGCGGTGGCAAGACGCTTTGCGGTGGACATACTGCGTGCCTTCCGACCTACATACGATGTGACAGTCAATGATTACCGAAGGGTACGGTGAATAGCCAACTAATCACATATGATATTTGCAAAGAAAACTTCCTGATGGCCGGTAAAAGAGCACGCAAGACGCTTTAGGCTGCAGGAGGCATTTCATATGCACATTAAGCCAGCTTCGCCAGGAGCGTTTCGGTATCTCGTGTAGGGTCAGAAGCTGCGAATAACCCGAACTGGCTCGTACACTCAAAGGCAGCAGTGTTGTTTTTGTCCTGTGCGGAGTTTAAATGCTTCAATGGTTGCTGCCTTCAAGGCCTACACAAACATACACTAAGGCAGTCTACGTTTGAAGGCAAGCAAAAGGAACTCGAGAGACTCATTTAACCAGCATACAGCTTCGAACCAATGAGTCACACCTGAAAGCTACTCGAGTCATCGGAAGGCAGCAAAACAAACTACGCTAGTGGCGATCTTTGATGGCATTTAACCGCAGCTAGCGCTACTAAGAGTCCCTGCAACAGCGGGCAGGAGCTCCTCAGTGTCTTGAGGCAACCAGCACAAAAGCGCAGATGTTTCCTGAGAGCATTAGTTATGCTATTTGAATGGCTGGGGTATTTGCTATGCCTCTAGATACGCCTCTGACTCAGAAAGACTGCCACAGCATCCATCCCGGATCGAGTAAATCCCACATTGCCTGGGAAACTTAAAAGCAGTTTGGAAGAGTAGTGATAGGCCTATCATTTTTGCAAACAAGTATAAATGCTTGCATGCTCTCAACACTTCTTGTGAAAACAAAGAGGATGCATATGGCTGCCATTGCAGATAATGTAGTTCTGCTGGGGCCTCACGACTGAGGGCCCTCCAACTGCATGCAACACTTGTCATAGTACTTCTGTTGTTAAGCAAGCGTCATTCTACAAAAGTGTAGTGAAATGAGATGCATACCACGTACAAACTGGAGCAGAAGGGGTTTCTTGCTGGTACACTTCCGGAGGTATGAGTGCCCAGGTACTGCTTCCCTCTGAACTGCGAGAAGTAGTGTGGAAGTCGGTGATGACGAACAAAATTTGGATTTTGAGAACTAGGATGAGTTTTTGACTTCTCTGTCGTTCCTCATTATTGTCACCTCAGCCATGCGCCGCTGCAATGCAGCTTGGAAGAAGCAGCAGCCGCCTCCCAAAGACTGCCAAGTTGACGAGCAGCCTTGCACTTGAAAACACATGGCATAAGATCTGCTGAGTAGTCTGATTATTGATGCAGAAGCTCCTTCGTTTGCCCAACAACTTCTCTCTTCACGGCATTTCAATGCGCTATCGTGCTTCCCTCATTTTTGGTGTCTTCTTCAGACATAGCGGGCGCGACAAGGAGCGACTACAGCGCATTCCTTCCTGGAGAGCCTCTGCAGAGGCCCTGGGTAAACGCGCAGGTCTAACAGCTGCAGACTTGGAACTCTCCCCCTAGGTCCAATGCCCAAGGCGGAGTTTGGGACGCCAAAATGGATGAGCAACAAGATCAAGGCCTCCGGCCTCCAAAAGCTGCGCTGGTACTGCCAAATGTGCCAGAAGCAGTGCCGAGATGAGAATGGTTTCAAAGTAAGGCCATAGCAGCGCTCTTTACTGGCGCGATAGCAGCAAGGTCAATCGCCAGCGGGAGTAACACCCAGCCGCAACAGCGACACTGCATCCGGCACGAAGGCACTCAGGCTGAGATGCTGGCATTCTGCGGATTGTGCTACGGCGTGAGTACTTTTGTAACATCTGAGTCCCCTGTTATGAAGTCTTTTGCAAATATGAGTTCGTCGCAGTGTCACAGGATGTCAGAAGGCCACCAACGGGCAATGCAGCTATTCATTCAGCGCCCTGGGCACTTCATGGACGAATTTTCTCGGGAATTCGAGGAGGAATTTATGAAACTTATGAAAACGAGGTGCATATCGGGTGCACCCCGTTTGTTTGGTGTACTAGTTAGCACATGCGACCACTCTCCAAGAGCGTCGTAATGTTTAATTGACGCTCTTCAGAAACCATTTAAAAAACTGCGCGTCTACGATGTCCGGGGGACTAGGAATGAAGTGAGACATCTTGGCCTCTTTCACTTTTGTAGGTACTGCCGCACCCGGGTGTTGGCGAATTCCGTCTACAACAACGTCGTCTGTGATCGGCACCACATCCACATGAATTCCACTATATGGGTGACTCTATCGGAATTTGTGCAGGTAACAGCTCGGCATTTTTTATTCTTGCTTCAGAGGCCATCGTAGCGGTCTATCCTCAAGCAATTCGCTTGGACAACTTATAGTCAAATCCGTTCATGACTGGCCGGTTCGCTTCACCTTTTGTGGAGCGGCGTAGTATTCGTGTTTCAGAGTTACGGGTTGGGTTATACTGTGATTACAGTACTTGGGAGCAACGGAAAAGTGTAAAATTGAGTATACTCCCAAGGGTTGGTATGTGGAGTACATTGACCATGAAGAGTTGGCAAGGAAGGTGAGCAGCATGTGTAGACTCCGATGATAGCACAAGCCGCCCACGGGAGCCATGCGTGGACAAAGAAAGCAGCAGTAACTGTGCACGCAGAGGGTTATCAAGGGAGGAACCTCACTGACCTGCTGCTGCGCATTACAACTATGCATGCGATGCAGAAGGAGTTGGAGAGAAAAAGGAAAATAGAGAAGTCGCAGGAAGATGCTCGCATGGAGCAAATTCAGGCTCTTGTTGAAGAGGCCAGACAACGCGGAGGATTTCAGAAGCCAGTGGGCCCCACAACCTAAAGTGCTTGCGGTGCACGAGAGACCGACAGGTTAAGAAGCACTGCGCAGAATAAGGCGCTGCAGTTGCCTTGGCTTTCGTGAAGCTGCTGCTATTCCTTTTGCTTGTGCTTCTTTTGCTGTGCCCTCAGGAATATACGCCTTTACAGCGAGAAGATGGGCAAACCGTCACACTCAGCATCAGCAAGCCGCGTGAGTCCGCAGACAAAAAGGCGAATGCGCTGCAACTACTGCACGAAAAGCTGAAGCAGGAACGTCAAAGTAAAAGCAGAGGACTGCCAGAGAAACGCAAGGTAAAATCAGTGCGATTGCGTGGCCTTTGTGCGTGCCTCACCATGAGGGCGTGCACGCCGCGCAGTGCGTGCGTATGCTTAGATTTCTTTGTCACTAGATGAACATGCCATTTCTAGGACCTCCATGCGTCTCAGCTGCCCATGGATTACTGTGCTACAGCTTTCGGAAATGGAGGCTCTGGTGGCCGAGGCTGAATGCCAGAAGAAAAAAATGGCAGTATTTGAAGGGAGCCCGTCCTTGAAAGAACGGTCTTCTTCAGCAACAGCTCATAATGACAGCAAAGAGCAAAGAAACAATGATGCCCATGCCAGCTCCGGGCTTCGCCCACCAGCACACAAGCACGCAAGTGCTGACTGGTGAGGCTGCTGAAATCAAAATAACCTGCACAGCGACAGTGTTCGGTGGGCGTTCATATCTTTCGTCATTTGTTATTGCTCTTATGTAGGTGGATACGGCCCAGCTTGATCGTCAAGGTGGTGCACAAGACTTTGGGTGACGGAAAGTACTACAAGAAAAAAGGAGTAGTGAAAACCGTGGATGGCAGGTGAGAATGCGAATGCTAAATTCCTCAGGCAGTAAACCCTGTGTCAAGAACAACAAACCGACCGGTTGTTGTACCAAGACAGTTCAGGCGGGTACTTTTCCCGTGCAGTCAGCAACACCCTGGCTGTCAAATTCCAACGTGCACTTCTTAGGTATTCTGCTGTTTTGGAGATGCTAGAAGGTGGTGCGATCTTGAAGCTCGATCAGGAGTATCTGGAGACAGTAATACCTGTGAGCTAGCTGCGCACTTGACACATGAAAAAAAAACCGAAATTCAGTCCGCTCTGCCACGTGGAACTGACTGCGGAGTTTTATAAGGAGGCTTCCAGATACGGTGTTAACACTTCAGGTTTGCAGAATGCTTTCACTTACATTCTGTTCCTTTTTTATAGGCCATTGGCGGCCGGATCGCTGTGGTCCTTGGCGAATGGCGTGGTCACGAAGGAAGGCTAGAGGCGCTGAACATTGACTCGTACTCGGTGCGAGTGACCTTGGACACAGGACCCCTCTTCAAGCTAGATAAGTACCGGGGCAATTCAGGTGGGTGTAAGCTGATCTAGAAAGCCGAACTACGCACTTTTGATTCGAATGTCACATCCCTTTAAACATTAAAGGCTCTTTCGGTGTGGACATATTTGATGCAGAGCTTGGGCTGTGTTCGCTTCTTTGCCTTGTACAGGAGTTACCGTTGAGGGCTTGCCTTATGAGCACGTTTGCAAGTTGGACGTGCGAAAGTAATTTGAGCTAGCCAGTGGCGTTAACGAAGTACTTGCTCCTGCGTAGCAATATTCGTCTATTGGAAAAACAGCGCCCACTTCAAGTTTAGAGCAAGCAAGCGCCATACGGAATCACTAGAAAGTAATGGGACATATCCGCGCTTGAATGCTTTGTCCACGAGGAAATACAGCACATGCTTTCGCTTTGCTGCCCAGGCCACCTCTGGCGGGAGATTTTTGGCGCAAACCCGCAAACTAGCAGATAGTGCAAGCACTCATTCGCATCGCAAGATTTTGTTTTCTTTCCGCTGCTTTCTGTGGGCTGAGTGGCCTCTTAAGGGAATTGCAGGCGAGCAGAACAGTTTAGCTGTTCCGCTCGCCTGTGATGCTAGGTGTGGGAATGACGCTGCTGTCCCGGTAGGGATGGCGTTTTTTTTTTTTACGACGTGCAACCGCATACTCCTGTAAGCTACTTGCATGCAAGGTGGTCTCTCGGACTTCACGATTACAGGAAATTTCGAAATGCGTAGAACTGAACTTTTGTCTGGAATTTTCCTGGATTTGTGGTCATCGGCATGTGCCCCTCTATATGTATGCATGTGTCCCTCTACATGGATATTTGAGAGCTTGTATGACATTTCTTGACGCTATTATTATGTTTTCTAATTTGCCAAAGCGTTTAGCATGCATATAGGGATTCGTTGCTTTCAACTATGCCACCTCAGACAAGCAGAGGTTTGTAGTGGAGGCGCTGCCAGGCACAGCGGCACGTGCTTTCCGTGCGTACGCCATTTGCTGCCTATTTGGGAGGCTTCCTGCTACGTAAAGGACTTCCGTACTCGTGGTAAGCCTTTTACTGTCAATCGTTGGGGTGGGGTGCTTCTGGCAGCACAGAGCCGAATAATGCAGACATGGCAAAGCGTGAAGTGGAGTGGAACCAGAGCTTTCAAATTCCCAATTAAGCACCGCAACTCGTTCATCTGAAGCGCCGCAAGTGATTCAGCGGCAACTTCAAATTTTCACAAGCATATCTTGGACGCTTCTAGAAAGCCGTGTTTGATCGTCTCGAGGCTGGGAACTCAGTTTATAGTTCTTACATACCCTGAGCGGAATACTCCTGCAAGTGAAGGCTGCGCTAGAGTCGCCCATCCGCCATCGGAACTATACGCTGTGCTGCATATTCTAGCATCTGAGTTACCAATGTAGGCGACAAGAATCAGCAGTAGTGAATATTTACCCTACACCTGGAGTTTGGCGACAGCCGTTGAACTCATTTTGTCCCAACGTTTTCTTCCATGCTTAGTGCATCATCTGCAAGGAGGAAGTCCTTGACTCTTCTCCCTTGTAGCATATGAAGGAGAGGCCGTGCATCAAGATACGCTTCGACTTTAAGAGCTCCTTTTTCAGCAGCCAGAGTCCAATTGCTTTTTGCTATGGGACCGAAGAATAAGAGATGTTCTGCCGCTGATTTCTTCTGGATATTGCTCATGCTCACACTCCTCGTGCTGCTCATTATGCTGGATCGGCTTGAATCGACGTCAAACGATGCTGACGGTGAAAAAATCGCCTAGACACATGAGCGCGACAAAGCACATTAATGTATATCTCGTAGGGAGCTAAATGTATATGCATTATATTTTGTTCACTCGGTCGTTTACTTACGAGATCTGGACTTGATGCTCCGTACCCAAAGGCATCAACTCCAGAGGAAAAGCTATTTTCAAGTACACTGCACATAAGCAACAGGAAACACAAACGCACGTAACTGGGTGGAAAGAAAATAATTTTAATACCAAAGTCGATAGAAAGGAGATAACTTGCAGACGGCTACGCGGAGCAGCCAACAACTGCACTGGCTCGCTTTAAACCCAATCATGGTGAACTGTTCATCATGTGGAGTTCCTTTGTACTCTTTGGTTTGCAGAAGACTTTCCATCATGACCGTTGTGGCATCGAAAATGCCAGCAGCAGCCAGCAGGGTGTCCGTTCCATCCGCTTGCTTGCTCAACCTCTCGCCTAGCCACAGAACGTGGGTTGGTCCTCCAAACGAGCCTACAGCAGCCTCAACTGCCTCTACTGTTAAACTTGCGTACGTCGCGCAGGCCCTGATATTCTCCTGTGACTCTTGCGAGCGCCGTCTCGCTGTTGCTGAATTCCTGCTCCCATCCTCAGAAGGGGTGCATGCGTTGCTTCCTTCAGCGAAGATCACGTCCCACAAGAGTTCAGCCGGAGGCAAATGACACACTAAAAGCGTGGAAACTTCTTTGTCATCTTCAGCTGCCTTGACTCCCATCGCTTCACCTGCTGCAGTGTCCTCAAAGTGACTTTCAGAGAAGTCGCTTTTGGGATTGCCCCTTCTATTTTTAGTGCTATTCCGTTGATTTCCCCCTCCAGCATCGCTGGTTTTCCGCACACGCGCTGGTGTCTCTACTGGAGCGCAAGCTACTGCTTGGGGAGGACCACCAGGCTGCGGATCCACCCGGAAAAGCACCTCAGTAGGCAGTTGTATGATGACGTCCCTCTCATGTGCTGCAGTGGAGAAGCAACGCATGATCTATAAAACATGCATACAGCTTCGGTTTTATCATTGCAGCCATACTGCATTGTACCCACCTATTTCCAAGATGATCTTCAGCTGCTGGTGCACAAATTTGCGCAGTTGTTGTAGCCCGTGAATTCGTGGCTGGATGCTGAAACCGCCATTAGCTATGCTGCTGTTCCTACCACTACCTGCTGTCACTGATTTACAGAGCCGCAGCCAACCCCTTGCCAGCCTGCCTTGCTCAGCAGGATCAGCAGCAGCAGCAGCAGCTGCTGCTGCTGCAGCGCCTGCTGCAGCCTTGTCTGCTTTATAATATGGTTCCACTGCGGAATCTTCTTGTTTTGGCGTTTCTTGCTGATTTGGCTGCATTGCCAGATCCCCGTTCAACGCCAAGCCGCAAACAAGGCTGACAAGGTCTCCTGCCAGGAGCACGTTTGATACGATCGTTCCAGAGACTAGCGTTCTCAGCTTCTGTAACTGCAAAGAGGCCCACTTAAAGAGCAACTCCTGAGAAGCTGCATTTTCAGCTGCAGTCATGGCCGGCCCCATGGGAACCACGCTGTCCCAGTAGGAGCACAAGATTGCGGTGACTCTGTGCTTGATTTGCTGGTCTAGCACAACTAAAGGTTCGTTCACTGCTGTTCCTTCTTGTGGATGTGGACTCGGGTTCAAATTGGCGCCACTGCTTTGCGTCGAAACATGTGGAATGATGCAACAGCAGCTCCTTCTGTCCGTACACAGAGTTTCGAAGCTGCGTTGAGCTTTTCGCATTGCTAAGGCAGCGGCTGCATCTAAGGATTGCCTTCCATGTCTCTCTTCTCTCCAGTCTGCTACACATTCTGATGCGCGCTGCTGCAATGCAGATGAATCAATTCCTAAGAGCACGCAAGCAGCTTTCAAATACGCTATTGCATGGGGACCCAGTGCGCGGGTTGTTGGATTTTCTAGCAGCCAGGGGCTGCTGGCTCTTGCTGTGGCTACGACCCGAGCCAGCGTTTGTGGGGTTTTCTGCACGATTTTCTCTTCCGTCGCAAGTGGCTCGTCTTCCGCTTGGTAGATAGAAGAAGGAGTGTCAAGGACGACAAAATCAATATGAAGCAGCTCCGAAAGTGCAGCGAGCTGCCTTTTCGCGGTTAGGTAATTATATTCATCTGTTTCTGCAACAGTTGCGGCACCATCGTCGTCTCCGTCTTGTGCTGCGTCTGATATCTTTTGATAATTTGCCACAGTCACCTGTTTCTGCAGGGATTTTAGCTTAGTGGTCGCTGCAACGAAGAATTGCTGCCACGAGGGAACAACAAGGAGACAGGGAAGGCCCTCTGCGTCTTCGTATTCTCCGTCTTCAGTTGACGCGTGTCTTTGAGGTAGTGCATGATGGCTTGGTGCAGCCACTTGACTAGAATAAGCGTCATCTACTACAGCTGCGAAGTCTTCTGGGGTCTCAAGATAAACAATAGGTGGCTGAATTTGCTGTGGTTCATCCCCGAATAAGGCTGGCAGTAAGTAACCTTCGACTAGTTCTTGCACCAGTTGCTGCAGAAGCGTTGGGTGCTGGAACTGTAGCTGCTGCTGACGCGTAGAAGATATTTCCAGGCACAACAACAGGCCGTCTCTTGACTCTGGCAAGAGGTCAGCTAGGTAACCTAAACGCTGCTGCAGTAGTTGTTGCATCCAGATCTGCTTTTCAGCCGAGGGTTGCTGCTGCAAGAAAGACAGCAGCTCAGTTGTAGTACTCCCATCAAAAAGTACGACACCTCGTGTACCTGCAGAATAGACATCAGCATGAGTGCATGCAGTTGTAGTCGCGTCTATCTAGCTAGGTTTTGATCTTAGCGTTTCTTTCCCGATAATGCGTAGCTACTTCAGGAAACGAGATAATAAGTTAACGGGTAAGAATGCCGCACAGCCTTTAACAGTGTGCGCTTGTTTCTTAGAAAGGTATTCAGCCATGAGGTGCACACGATGATCTAGAAAGGACGGCAATGGCGTTCGTTGCAACTGTTGCTCAAGGGCTTCATAGGGCAGCCGATGCTGGCATCTGTGCCGCGCAGCTTCAGCAAGGACACCACCCCAAGCTACTGCATTCTGCGCTGCCTCCAACATCATCTGTGGTTCTGCAGCAGCTATAGCTTCATTTAAAAGCCACTGCAGCAGCTGCTCTGCTACATGTTGCCGTGTCTGGGGGCCATCATCCTCTGGTTCGCTGTTGCTTGCAGCTATGGCGGCTGCCGCAGCAGCGACTGCTGCTGCTGTTGCTGTCGCTGAGGTTCTACTGGAATCTTCGGAGGCCTTGCTGTCACGCCTGCCCCGGTTCGCTTGCCGTTTGAAATTCTTTCCTGCTTGTCGTCCTTTTTCATCTGCAGACGCATTAACAGCTGTCACAGGGTTACGAAGAGAGTGCGAAGCCACTCAAACGAGAAGAACCAGAAGAGTCGCTAGATACCAGGCACTTTTCTTTAGCTGAATGGGGGGCCGTCAAGTGCCAACCTGGCCTAACGGCGCCGCCAGAAATGAATAACTCAGCACAGGAAAAAGAATACGCGCACCTTCTATGCAGGCTACTCCTGCCATCTCGAGGGCCTCAGTCAGTGCTGTAGAAAATGTCTCTATCGCATTACTCAACGCCGTGTAGAGTGCTGCTTCAGCTGCCGATATCTTCTCCATCTCTCGCTGCAGCAGCAGTGCTGGGTGCAAGTCCCTCTCTTTTTCTGGGTCTTGCAGCACAAGTTGGGAGTCATCACAGTCACTGAGAAGCTTCCTAAGGCTCCAAGAGAGCTGCTGTTGCTGTGTACGCTCCTCCGCAGGAAGCTGACAGATCTGCTTTTGGAGTGCTCGCATGCTGAACATTGTGATGTCAGCCTTTCCCGCAGCAATCGCATCTGAGAGGGACGGAGCATAGGCTTTTGGTGTTTCCGCCGTCTCCAGTAGAATTGGTGCTTCGGTGACCCTCTCCCCAGACTGTAGCGATTGCACTTCACTCAAGATTTTATAAGAGGGTGAGGTAAAACGAGTGTGCAACAGCTCAAGCTGCTGTCCTTGGGAGCACTGCAAAGACTTCGCTTGATGTTGCAGTAGCAAGAGCGAGTCCACTACTGTTGGTGGGGCAGTGATGCCCATTGATGCATTTACGACCTTAAATACGGCTGTTCTTGCCAGTGGATCGTCCATGCCTGCAACGCGTGGAGGGATAACGGCGGTTGTATCTCAACTACGGAACCGCTGCGCAAGTGCTGTTACTCTACAATGACGGGCGAAACACAAGCACCGGAGGATGCATTGCTACATGTAGTAAAAGCGTTTTTATGGACAAAATAGTGACGCATTTGCGCAGCCCTTGAAGAAGAACCTGCTTTGTCATCTACAACCGGGACTGTCTATGTGTAGTACGCTATTCACTTGTCAGAGCTTCTTCCCGCCTTGCTGCGCAGCAAACTGTTTCCTGTATTAGCACCCGCAAAATATCCTCCGCCGCATCGACAGCCTGTAATCTACAAGTTTCTTTGTCTTGCTGCCAAAGCCCCTCTAGAGGCAGCGTCGGAGCAGAAACAACGGCGACCGTATAAATTGTGCTCCCTGAAGCCGTTCCTGGCGTGCTTGTCGACGACGATACAGTGCAAACACAAGCATTACTAGTTGGGCACACGCGCAGCTCCCAGCGGCAGTACTGAAGACCGCTTCGTCTACTAGAACAGTAGCCAAAGTGCAGAGTCTGTGTATCACCGGGCAAAACGACTCCTTGTAGAGGCCACGCGCAGAAGCCTGCATTCAAAAATGTGTCTCCGCAATCTTCTATCTACATCGAGCTGAATGTAAAGGAAACTATCTCCAGTGACGACAACAGGACCACTTACTCTGAGTACCCTAAGCTTATCGCTGTTAAGTAAGTTGACTGAAGTTGCAGCCTTGCCTGTGTTGTTCCATCGCGAATTGATTGTCCTGCCCAAGCCATGAGTGGATTCAGGATCTTGTCCTTCATGGGACAGCCTCAATGAAAAGAACAAAGCGGTGCTTTCTTCGTTTTTCAAGCTTGTTTCTCCCCAGGCTGTCCCGCCGCGTGGTACTTCCATGACGACCTCTCTCGCGGACAAAGAAAAACTATTCTCTGAGACAGAAGGTGGAGCAGCAGTGAAACGAATCAAAGATACTTCGTTTGATTAAGGAAGTGGATAAACTTTCTTAACGAGTAGGTATGAAGCTTTACCTGCTGACGTGCTTGCCTGGCTAGTTGTGAGTGAGTCCCTGCTAATGTTGCAATTGACAGTATCATCGGTTTTGTTTGAAATCTCCAGTTCCTGAGCGCGAGTCTTCGACCTGTGTGAAAAGCACTTATTTTGTTCCCAAGAGCTCCACCTGCTTGGAATGTACAACTCTTTTTCATCCTTGAATATCCGTTTCGGGGCTTCTTCCTTTCAAGGCAGCGAAGCTCACAAAAATCTAGGCTGGAACATGCAATTCTAGGCATTTGTGGTGCTCATCACCTAATGTGAAAGTGATGAACCAATTTGTGTCAAAACGCGTCTTACGGTTTCGCTTTGGCTGGTGGCGGAAGCAGTAACATTGGACAATCGAGTTTCACCATGTGCAGCAGCAACATGAATAGTAGACGAAAACCGAACGCCGAGCCTCTGGCTCTCTGTTATTTTGTTTTTGTCGTCGTTTTTGTCTAATGGGGGGTTGATGGCGCTGTTGTCATCTTGAGTAGTGGCAGTTCTGTCGGTGCGGTCGTAAACTGGACAGGCACTCGCGCCTCTACCCTCCAAATTCATGCCCGAAAGTCCACTTTCCTGGGGTTTTTGATTGGAAGTCTTATCAGAATGATCTTCTTGCGCCCCGCCGTGCGGCCGAAGCCACACACGATAACGCTTTGTCCTGCTCTCCATTTGCGTCCCAGGACGCCCTCAAAAGAACCCCGGAGACTTGTGAGTGAGATCTTTTCTGAGTATTTTGAGTTAGTAAATAATGTATATTTGCATGCTAAAATGCAGTGCTAGTGCGGGGAAAGCTTACTGTTCCATAGGAGCAACTTCGTCGATTGCGGCAGGCCGGAAACTGAGTAGCTTCAGCTGCGCCTACTCCTCTCAATTCTATCTTAAACATTTCCGATATTTCGAACTATAAGCTTCAAAATATTTGAGGAATCCATCAGAAAAGCCACTGCAAACAGCTACCCAATGCTTGTTTCACAATGCTAGGAGCCACAGTGAGTGACCTCCCTGGCTTGTTTGTTGGGGAGCTCTCGTCAAATTTCGTCGTGCCCCCTAGCTCTTAATATGCTGAAATGAGGGCAATTATATTTAAATCAAATGCTTGTTTACCGGGTTCATCGATATTAGTGGACAAAGCGCGTTGCTCAGTGCTGCTTTGCGTTCACGCGCCGAGCGTTTCAGACTCAACAAGCTGGGTTACGAGCCTGAACACTTGTCACAAAATTTTCTTGGAAGTTCACGGTTTTTTCCCAGCCCTTGATTGGCCCATTTCATCTCATCTTCTCAGAACTCACCTCTGCAGGCAGCCCTTTCCAAACATGTAACAATGAGCGCAACAATAAATTAACTGAAAATCAGAAGCTTCGGCACAATAGAGCAACGCCTACAACTCTGCATCTCTGCATCAGTGCCCGAATGGTGCAAACGCAAGTACGCAAAGACTGGCTGCACAGGACATGAATAAGGCAGCTTTGTAGGCTGTTGTGATAGCCTTCAAAGGCAGGAGCCTGCCGAGTTCAGCTCATTTGTTTTAATATGCAGTATAGTGGGCTAACTGTGTGCTCGCCCGCCCTATCGAACGAAGTTTTTTGTTAACGAGGAGGGATGCTCCTGAAGCTGGGTAACACTAAGTTAGCGAGTTGGCCCCCTGGAAATGTTTTCGTTTGGGCTTTAAATGGCAGGTTTGGCTTTTAATTGAGCCTCAAAGGAAACCAATTCTAAAGCTACGGGTGTGGGAGCGCATCATGGGGCGTCTAACCAGCTATAGTTTTCTCTAGAAGCGATGAAACGCATTACATGCCGGTTGCAATGATCCCATTGGCACGAGAAGGGCAATGTGCGAAAAATTTCTTCCAAAAAAAGCAGGCGAAATCGCACTGCAGGCATTTCAATGACAGGGAGTTCTGACCGTTACGATTTGGTGCAACACTTTGTCTCATTCCAAGAAAAGACTGGTACTGTTGCTGAAGTGGTCCTGGCTTACACCATTGTTATTTACCATGCAGGCTACATAACGAGTGCAGCACTATAGAGAAGGGGCACTATCAAAACATTGGATGCTAGGACCTTTCATGGCGTCTTTCGTTGTAGTTGGGCTAGACTGGACATCGGGAGTTCGGACATTTTTAGCGTGTATTTGCGCCAACTTTGCTGCCCGAGTGTTCAAGAAATTTGTCTCATCCAATTAAAATAGTTCTCGCCCATGAAAACTGCCAATACAGACTGAAGGGGACGACGGGCCATAGCCAGCCGGCTTGCTTAAAGATGTGGAGTGTTCTATAGGAAGGCATAAGACAACAACTGTGTGATCCGACGAGTTGATGTACTCTGAGCCCTTTTGCTCACTCTTGTGTTAATTTTCGAGCTATGCGTGGTGATTGTGCAGGGCCTCACTAACAACTGCAGCAACGATGTGAGCTTTTAAATCATCCAATTGTTTCTTCTATTCTTTTCTAGAAGTGACGCCCTACACGTAGGACTCACCACATTAGCTCCAGCATGCGTCGCTGTGTGATTTGGTGGTCGAGCGCTTCGCGATAGGCTCTCATGGCGTCTAACCGTGATACACGTCTGCAGGCATACAATTAACAGTGCCGTAAAATCCAGTGTCTGCTCCATGGAGCAGGTGCTCACGTTGCTCTTCTAAAGTGAGAAGCTGCGGGTCTTACTCCTGCTGAAGCAACGCACGATGCTGAGCAACTGCAGCTGTAACTCTCTCCCTTTCGAATGCCTTCTCGCTTTCCCTTGCTGCTCGGAGTGCTTCACGCTGCTTGACTTGCTCTGTAGCGGCGTAGAAGGGAAGCTTACATCGTTGATATATCAGGCAAACGCATGTAGTATTTGCTCTTAAAGGAGGGAGACAAAAGCAGGGAGTGTGAAACGGCACAGATATGCTCGTCTCTGCTCTAAAAAGAGAGAGTCAAAGCAGGGCGTATATACGAGTTGATAAACCATCCTTCAGCACAACAACTTCCATCCCCCCATCATTAGAAATGTTCAATGCACTGCTGCCTTTTCTCGACACTTGAATAATTAGTGCCTATCTGCACAAATGCTACAGTGATATGTCTAGCTGAACGCAGGGGCCATACCTCTGCACTCAGTAGCCACCGCGCGTTCTCTTTGGCGCCTTGCAGCGTCTGCCTCTGCACGCTGAAGACAACACAACAATCACTAAGTAACTCCACGGGAAGAACCGGTGCTGCAAGGCCAAGAAACGACAGTGGAGCATAAATAGCCGTGGCGGGCTACAACCGAGCAGCTAAGAACTTTTGTATCTTCGTTTCGGTAAGTTTTGGACTCGCTGTTGCTCATGAAAGAAAACTAATGGGTGCAAGACCTGAAGCTCTTCTCGACGTCCCGCAGCGAGCTGCTCCTCAATGCACAAGGCATCTAATTTCCGAAGTTCTAGGATCTGCCGCTGTTTTTCTTGTTGCATAAGCTGAACGCCCAACATCACATGACATGTTTTCGGGATTCATAGAGTCGCAGTCCACATATGCGTTGCCGTGCGCGCTCCGGGGTGCGGCTCCCAATTCCCCTAATACGCAGGCTACCTTTTAGATGGAGACACGGTAAGAAGATAGGAGCTTGAATTTTTATTGCTAATCGGCTAGCGGCCAAGTGAATTAATGCCTACAATTCGAACATTCTCCGAGTTCTCGATTTCTATTTCCCTGATTAGTTTTGCACGCTCTTCTGCCTGATACCCAATTTTGGCTTGTGTAGCTAGCTGCTGCCTGGAATCAACAGAACTGCTTTCGTCCACAGCCTTGAATGTAGAGGGCATGATAGAAAACAGGATATTGCAGGCAAGCAGTCAGAACAGAATGACGGTTGGCTTACCTTTCAAGCTCGGCTTCTTCCAATTCTCTTCTGTGGCGCTCTTCCAGCTGTTCAGCAAGCACAGCATCCATTTCTCTCCTTCTCTCTAACCTGTCTTTCCTTTGCTGTAGGCGTTGCTCGGCAGCAGCCTCACTTTCTGCTTGCAGGCGACGAGCTATCGCTTCGTTTTCGGCCTTGAGCCTCTCCATCTCTTTTTTTCGCTCTTCCTCTCTCTCGCTAATCTAACATGGTGAGAAGTTAAAAGGACAAAATGCGGCACTCATATCGCGAGTGTTTGTGAAGCATAAGCACATATGTAGCAACGTTTCTGTGTCTACTGTTATCACTTGCCTGATCGAGCAAGGCAGCTTTCATTTGTTGGGCTTTCTTCATATTAGCAAGAATCGCCTTCTTTTCACGCAGCCGTTTTTCGTTCAGATTTTCCGTCCATAGCGCCTGGAGCACTTCTTCTTCTGCATACTGCTCCTGCTTCTGCTGCTTTTTAATAGCTATCTGCATGGCGTTTGCTGCCAGCATCTGTGCAACAAGCACGCTAGTTTCGCGTAGCAGAAGGTGTAATATTGCCCAAGACAACTTCCCCTTGCAAGCGAAAAGTTTAATGAGTGTTTCTACCTTCTAGCGAGTTTGGTGGGGAACCGCTCTGCAAGTTGGCAATATTGCTTGAAAGGCTATGAAGAGGAATTAGCACATGCTTGTGCAGTTACCCCTCTCATTTCTCATATGAAACGCAGGGTGGAAGAAATGGAAGGATAAGATACCTCCTTAACGAGTTTCCGGTGTTCCTGCAAGCGCAGATCATCCTGCCCTTGCCTGTGTCGAAGATTGTCGAGGCGCTTGTCCTCTTCATTCCGTTCCTGGTCACGCTTTCGTCTAAGCGCTTCAGCACGCTGCATCATAGCGTGTTCCCTAGTTGCTGCACTCTGCTGCAACTGCCGTATCATAGCTTTTGCTTCGTTTTGCTCTCCTTCAAGCAGTGCTTTCAATTTGCATCTTCTCTCCTCCAGCCCAGATGATAGTTGACTTCTCACCTCACACACTCTTCTGCGCAGGGTAGCCGCTGCGGCTGCAGCTTCACGCCTTCTGAACACCTCTGCAATGTGTTGTATTTCTTTCTGGTGATTAACTACGTCCAGTGCAGCTGCTAGAAATTCTTCCCTGCGTCGCATTAGCTTTTGCTCGCGAAGAGCTCCCGATACAATGGCCTGGCGAGACAATCCCATTGTTATACAGTAGTAAAAATTTCTTCAGAAAAGCACTGATTGGTATGCAGCTTCTGGCTGCTGCTCTGATCCCTGTTTCGGGGGTTCAGGTTTGGCTGTTCCCTATGGGTTTTTGCGGATACAACATGATGCGGGCGAACAGACAGTAAAGAGATAAATTGGAGCCTTTCTGTACCCTTCAACAGTGTTTCATTTGGGAACATCCACAGTAGAAAAAAGTTGCCGATTTTCAACTTGCCGGCAAGTTCTAGGACACCAAGAACAGGCTAGTAGACTCCACTGAATCGGCGCCGTAAGGTTTGAATTTAGTTGTGATCAGGATCTCCAGGCACAATGAGTCAAGAAAAAACTCCGGACACAACAGCCACATCAGTAAGAAACAGATGATGATAAGTTCGGGAACGTTTTTTCATCGCGAGCACGGGAAATGCATATTCCAGAGTTACGCGGGACGCCTCTCTGCCTGAGGCCTAAGGTTCTGTACTCCTAAGCCTCGCTGCCTGCCATCTTTTTTGAGGCTCCTAGATAATCTATGTCAAATACACTTCGGTAGGAAAAGTCAAAAAGGCACAGCTGTAGGCACTGCTTTACTCGCACTTTGATCAATACTGTCGGGGCCACGGGTGGCTTTTTTACGGTGCAGGGTCACCTGAATGAAATACTGTCCCAGATGATGGAATGCAGTTCCACACAAACAGTATTTTGGCTTTAAAAAGAATCCTCCGATTCTTGACTAGGTGCCTTCTCTCCTGAAAGACGGCAGCGGACGCCACAAAGAACACAGTGACGAGCGAGCCTTCATCGTATCGATGTGTGACACCTACCCGCCGAACTAGGAATGGAGCACGGAATATCCGATAATGCATCACAGCGAAAAATCCAAAGAGATCCCATATTTTCTTCTGGGGATGAAGGTTCCGTGCCACTGAATTGGGAGTGTACAATAGGACTCCACCTGCCGCGTCACACGGCAAGGAGATTGGGAAACAGACTCCCAAGCATACTGTAGACAACCCTGGGCACCACCACCACGTTTGAGTTTTCCAACTGCCCCGATGAGCGCGCCCTTCATGCCTGGATGAAGAGAAAGGCGTAGGCGCAACAAAAATAACAGCCGTTCACAGCGCTACATTTTAACGGGCCTGGCTCCCACTGCACATGTGATATACCTTCAAAATGCACTGCAAGAGGAAGAGCCTCCCTGTTGTCCGTCTGTTATCCCCCACTAAGCGCGATAGCGCAAGTTCCCAATGCAAGGAGAATGTGAATCTAAGTCTCACAGGTGACGGCCTCAGCAATGGAGAGACGATTAGCACTAGGGAGCTACCTGACACTGATTTGAGACCCCCTAGCTGCCGACAAATGCTGGGGAACCATTATCAACAGAAGCCCGCCCATAGTTTCCTTTCCGTGGCCACTCTGCGCCACAGCGTTCCGCAGGCTAAAATGCCAAAACTGTCGGGTTGCTCAGATTACTTGGGGCTACGCGCCGCCAAAACTGTAAAGTCCACTTCTTTTTTCCTGGAACCTGCTCTAAGACCTAGCCTCCGTTCTGCGGAGGCCAGACCTAATGTGTCACGTGGAGGGCCTCTGAAGCCACACTGCAATGTTATGGTAGAAGAACAGGGGAGGCGACAGTCTGTGAGAAACAATGAACAATTCACAGTGGCAACGAATACTGGCTATTTTTTGTTGCCGCCCTGGGCAGCTGTTCATGTTGGCTCGCACGATTTAACGGAGTGCCCCACACAAGCCACTAGAGTTAGCAGCGCTGCAGGACCCGCGTTCGTGTCAGTTCTTAATAAGCCGCGACGCTCAGATCAGCGCGCCTCACTCGTGGCTTCCAGGTACTTGATTGCTCCTCGCAAGCGCACACTCACCACCTTCCGCGAATGGCTAGCCGAAGACCACCGTCATTCCCGCAAAGCTTGGGGTCCTAGCGGGCAGTTCCCTGCACGCCGTGGTCTAAGCCACAGCGCCACCACAGAACGGTCGCGTTGTATTCTCACTGCAGCAGCTACGCAGAGAAGTGCAGTGGAAACAAGAGCGCGTCACGCTGTGGAGGCTGAAGTAAGGGAACTAAGCACGAATAAAACTCCACAGCAACAGCAGGAAGCATACGTGAGCGCCCAAAAGGAGGCCTTAGCAGCGCAGCAACAAGATCAGCAAATTGTTGATGAGGCTGAAGCCAGGGAGGAGGCACGCGCTGCGGCAGCGGCGGCAGCGGCAGCTGCTGCCTCTGCCGCAATTGCACAAGCACAATGGCCATCGCGTCATAAAGCGCGGCAGCAGGAGCTTGAGCAGATGCATCGCCAAGAAGCAAAAGAAAAGCACCGTTCTGCTGTAAGGTCTGCTTGTGACCGACGGCCACCTTCTATAGCGAACCGCCCGTCTTCTAGGCCAAAAAGCATTGTTCCAAGTGCGAAGGGGGAAGCAAACCAAAAATCGAGTAGGGCGGCTCAAAGGCACCTCGGAGCATCTGCAGCTAGTACATTGGAACCAGCGCCGTCAGCACCAGCGGGCAAAGCTAAGCATTCTGTTTCTTCACCGCCGGCACCGTCCATCACGAAATTTCATCGGTCAGGAAAGCACCAATCCAGTGTACTTCCTTCTAGAGTAAACCTAAAGCAGCAATCTGCTCAAAGACGACAAAGGGATCCCACATCTCGATTTGAAGAACAAAGCGCCCATTTAGATTCTAGCGAAAAAAGTTCACAAGGCTCTGCGGACGAAGAGGATTCGCATCCATTCAACCCGCTTGAAGAGGTGATGGTGCTGCTGAGAAAGCTAAAAACTACAGAAAACTATTCGCTCGATATCGGTCGGAAGAAGCGTGGTGTGGGAAAGGCGAGAAAGGGCCCCAACAATGGCCCACAAATGGGCCAGTCCTTCCCAGCAACGCTAGAGACGGTCTCAACTACTGTCCAGGCCATTGAAGTTAGCAACAAGCTTATTGTTGGTCTGGCGACCACTGAACGTGAAGGCAGGCCTGAGCATGAACGTTACAACCACGAAAGCGGCAAGTCACACCATGCGCTATCGGACCTTAAAAACCTTCCGTTGGAAGCCTTTGACATTCCTGAAGACTACGGCGAGGCATCCCCCCAAGCACTGCTAGAGCGCTGCCGCTCTGAATGCCAGCTACGTCGGCTTGAAATGAGACACCAAAAAAGTGAGCTGCCTAAAAACAAATCTAGCGGACGCTCTGCTTCCTATACCGTCGCCACCCATGTCTCTGCAAACAACCCCTACCCTCCGCCAAAGCTTGAGGACGACCCGATTTGCAATAATGACGAAGCGGCAGTCGGTTTGGAGGTACAACTGAAGGAAAAACA
This sequence comes from Eimeria necatrix, assembly GCF_000499385.1. Lineage (NCBI taxonomy): Eukaryota > Apicomplexa > Conoidasida > Eucoccidiorida > Eimeriidae > Eimeria > Eimeria necatrix. The sequence continues at coordinate 122,096 of NW_013651812.1, read as the reverse complement.
GTTAATGGCTGATGCCTCGCAGGGGGAGGCAACAAGCACAGGCAAGCCAGCTGAAAGCGAAGCTGATCAAGCTTCCCCACCATCCCAGCTGCCGGAAATGCTCCCAGAAATAGCACCTTCTTTGGGGGAGCTAACGGCATCTGCCGCAAAGAGTAGCGAAGGAGAGGCAGAGGCGGAAGTTTTGCACTTTGTTGGCAACAGCTGGACCCATATTCCATGCATTGTACTAGGTTATGATAGCGGGCAACGAAGGTTTGAAGTAAAGCTTCGTGATGGAACAATTAAGACCGTCAGGCGCCTTGCCCTTCGTTTTTGCTTCGAGCCGCCGCAACTTCAGCAGCAGCGATTAGAAGCTTGCACAAACAGGCGGCGGCAAGCGGTCCTTCGCCAGCAGCTGCTTAACTCTGTCAATAGTTTGCCATCCTCGGCGTTTGCTCCTCTTCCACAGAATTTTCTCGCCTCTATAGTCAAAGCGGCCACAGCGGTGGGCCGGCTCCGGAGTATGTCCTCGCACATGGACACCCTCCGTCCAGCCATACAGTACCTCAAAGACCGTTTTCTTGAAGGCTCAAAGCTAAGTGCAGTCCTTTATTGCGCGGAACGTCTTCGCGCATCAGGCAAGCTCGAATCAATTTCAGCCAAACAGCAACAGGGCCTGCAGAATCAAGACTTGCGTCAAGAGGAAGCGTTGCAGGGGCCGCCATTGCTGTTGCAAGTTCTGCAACCGATGTTTTCGCCCGCGCCGCCAGCGTTTGGCAGGCTTAATGTCGGTGCTAGTGCAGCCTTCGAAGGGGCAATGCTTGCCCTCCGCAAAAAGCCCCTATTCGCGAATGAAAAAACTTTCAAAGTAGGTAATGAAGCAATGTGTAGCTCGTGACAATGAAACAAGGCTTGACGACTGGCTGAAGGGTTCTACTTTTGAGCGTGTAAAGGCGGTGAATTCTGTGCTGAATGCGGATTCACAAGAGCCGTTGCACGTTGCTTGCAGCTAAGCTTGCTGTTGGAGGGAACGTTTTGCGACTTGAGAGGGTTGTGCTTTTTTGACCTGCCAAGCCGAAAGCCTCAGCGCGTCAGCTTCGCAAGAATCTTCAAAAAATCCTCTGCCCTGAAGCTCCCTGAATGGACTGTAAGCCAGCTACTAGAATTCAGCTCTTGCCGTTCAAAGCATGCATCCAGCTGTTATTCTATTGAGCTCACCAGAGGTACTGCAACTGACCGGCTACGGAGCATTCGGCTGCACATAAATTAGTACCGTTTGGCACTTTTTTATGCAGCTGCATGACGCACCAGCTAGTCTAAAGTGTTGGGGCTGGCACTCGTTGGCTTATCTGTAGCACTAGCCTACACTGGGGTTGCACTGGCCTTACCTGCAGGTTCCAGATCCCGAACAATACCTTGTATATCAGCAAGCGCTAGCATTGGATGTTGCTGATGCCCTAAGAGAGCTTGGTAGAGATTCTCTTTGCCATGCGCTCATTACTCTTCATGCAACAGGAGGGGGTGCAACGGGAATAGCCGTAGGGGCATCCGCTTCATCTTCCGCTACACTAAATACAGTGGCAACAGGACTACCTGAAACATTCTTGCGCCGGCAACTTATTAGATTTAATGTAATGTTGCGGAGCAACCTTTTGTCATTTGTGACGGACTCCGCAAACGAGTGGAAGTCCTACATGCTGCAAGCAGCAGTAGACGAGCATCTTGATCCACGCTCACACCAAAGTGCTGATGCAACTTTGGCCGCGGGATTTCAGTTTGAAGGGAATGCTTCTTGCCTCCTGCAGTTGAGCATTCTCATCGCCGACGACTCTGCCGTCTTCTATCCGTCCCCAGACAAGCAAGCCAAAGCAGCACACTTTCCTACAAGCAAGCCAAAGCAACACATTCTCCGTGCTTTTGTCCCACCTATTACATCGCGCTAACAGCAAGTTACGACTTGACGCTCAGCTGCGGTTTTTCATGTTCCTTCAGCATAGAGGCACTTCTCCGGCAAGCCTTCTTGACCATGGTGGAAGCTGTTTCAACAATCAACAAACTGGGTCAGCTGCTTACGGATCATATCCGTCCCTAGATACTGCACGTCATGAGTCTTGTCCTTATGTTACAGAGTCCTTCCTCCTTGCCGCACCATACCCCGGTAGCAGGTTGTCAATGAACTGGGAAAAGGCAGAACTTTCCGTACATGGCACGACGCAACTCCTCGCATATTTAATTAGCAGGAAATCCAACTCTGTCCAGAAAGTATGAAAACTTTTCTGGCCTTGAGCAATGGCATCTCAAGATTGTCAATGTTTACTGTATGTGCACTGTTGCGCACCACAGAGGGCGATTTAATGCCGTTCGCACCTTCAGCAGAGGAGCCATTGCTCCCACTATCTCTCGAAGAGCCATTTCTAGCTGCTGCCGAGAAAGCAATGGTGTCCGCAGTGCAGTCTTCTCTTAAGGAGGCAGAAACACTACGCCATCAGCTTGACGAGGTGGCCGCTACTCTACGCGCCGCTGCTGCACTGCCAATCGATGCAGAGGGAAAAGTGAACTTGGCCGAGCTGGGAGCAAAACTGGAAAGCTTTCAGCAAGCAGAAAATCGCCTTCGAACGCTAACGACGAGGGTTGTAGCAAAGATATTTCTTGTGGATGGAGAAAAAGCTAAGGGAATGCTGCGAACTAGAGTAAACAACCTTAAGGACGACTTGTGTAACCAGGCCTTAGCATGGGTGGAGAACGAAGTAAGCAGCCTCCATAAAGCTTGGGAAGTGGCCTTATCTAAGGCTTCAATGGTCCCAGCTAGCGAACAAGAACTAGTCGAATTGAAGAGGTACTTGGCTGTGGTCCACCAGGAGACAGCCCCTCTAATTGCGAGAGGCCAAACTCTCAGCAACCTCATGTCGCTTCTCGAACAACACTTCGTCTTCGCTGCATTGAGGGTCCAAAAGCAAGCTTTTGAACTAGATTGCTGTCCAATGAAACTTAAGATGGCTCTTTGCGAGACAAACGGCATTCTTGATTTAGCGAAAGAGAGGGTAGGCTTACTTTGTTTGGTCGGGCGAAAGTTAGGAAAGATGCCCAAGTTTGGCTTTTATGCTATAGAGTCAGAAAAGTGCAGGTGCATCGACAAGCACTGCTTCAGTTGCATTGTGGTGTATTAATTCACGTCATCCTACAAGCGCTACCAGCGGCACCTCGTTACCCATTTCGAGCTTCGCAATGCCCTGCCTGATATACGGTCGCCCTGGCATTATGTTGATGCAGCTAGAAGCGAGAAGGCAAATCAGCGCCCAGCACTTGCAAACAGAGTGTGAGGCGCTCCGTGCGGAGTTGGATGCTGCAACGACGACGTTTAAGCACGTAGAAGAGTGTGCTAGTTATAGGCAAACTCTGGAGAAGCTGAGTGAAAGGGTATACGCTGCGAGATCAGAGGTTGACAATTTGCGCAAAGCTGAAGCTCTCTTCGGCCTTGAAGCCTCAGAATTTGAGGAGCTTGAGGGCGTTTGTGTTGTTTTCGATCGCCTCAACGAAGTAAGCTGTATAGCTGATTGTTGCAATGTAGTTCTTCACCAACTTCTTCGACGCGTCATCACAATGTTGCTGACTGGCAGCTCAAGCAGGAGCGATCCTACCTCGATATCATACAGATTCTGCAGCACCTGCCGGTTGGATCCAGGGTGTCAAAACTGACTTGCGGCGTGACGCTGTGCTTGTAGCTTTGGACAGCAGCGTACGACTTTACAAAGAACCGCGAAGAATGGAAAGCCGCGCCATTAGCTCACCTTGACTGCGCTGATATGGAAGAAAAGTTGCAGCAGTGGCGGCAAGCGGTATCGTCTTTGAGGCGAGTGGCGGGTATCTTCCGTTCTGTCGAACCGCTTCAGGCGTGTGACGAACTGCTGCAGGCTATTGCGGCCTTCCAAAAGATGTTGCCCTTAATGAAAACGCTGACGCACCCATCATTCCAAGCAAAGCACTGGCAGGAACTTGCAACAAGGCTGGAGGTTGACGCTACGGAAGAGGGTGGTGTGTTCTTGTCACTCAACACACTAATTCAGAGAGGCTTGCCGGAAGCTACGCAAGCAATTGAGCTTATTGGCTCTGCCGCCTTCCGAGAGTTCCGCACCAAAGCGTGCTTCCAGAAGATGAGAGGGGCGTGGCGGGCTCTCCGAATGGATCTGGTAACCCTTGGAGATGCGTCCTTGGGCAGAAAAATGCTCAAAGGCTTTGACGCTGTACACTCTCTGATCGAGGAGCATCAAGCAAGTGTGCAAAGTTTGCAGGCTTCGCAGCTGGTGGGTGGAGTAGAGCTGCAGGCACGCGAATGGTTGCGAAAGCTAAGTGATCTTGATACTCTATGCAATCTTTTGGAGGCCTGCCAGGTCTCGTGGGTGTACTTGGTACCCATCTTCGATTACCCGGAAATGCAGCAGCAACTAGCAAAGGAAGCTGACCTACTTAGCTCTGTGGGCAAACTATGGAAGGATGAAGTCATCTCTCGACTAGACGAGAATTCGAGCTTGCTGGATCTGGTCGACCTCGAAGAGCTGCCTCAAAAACTGCGTTCTGCTTGCATCGAGATGCAATCAGTTGTGAAGGGCTTGAATGAATTTTTAGAAAGAAAACGGCTGGCCTTCCCTCGTTTTTTCTTTTTGTCAAACGAGGAGCTTGTACAGTTGCTGTCTGGTGCCAGTCACGCTGAAGCCCTTGGTCCTCATATTCAAAAGTGCTTCGAGGGTATTTCCTCAATGAAGTATGACCAGGACTCGAATGAGGCCAATATCATTCTATCCCACAGGCAGGAAGCCCTTCAACTTCTAACGCCAGTTCAACTGGCGCATGACGGAAAATCGATCAGTATCGAAGACGTTTTCTCCTCTGTAGGCCGCACACACCGAAGTCAAATAACACTCAGCTCGTTGATGCTGTCAATACCTTTTGCACGCTGGAACGTTATGCCTGCAACGAAACATATTACTGAAAAACACCGCAAATTTGCGTGGCTTTTTAGTCAAGTCGCAAAGTTACAGATGCATTAATGATGAACCAAGAGCTTGCAGCTTCCACTGTTTCTCATGTACTAGCAGTCATGATCAAAGGGAAAAGCCATTCCAGTGTGTGGTATTTCTACAGATCGAACGCGAAATGTGCGCGGCGCTTCAACACGCCATGCAGAGAGCCTGGGAAGAATTTCCTGCAGCTCCAACTCGGTTGCTGTGGGCTACAGAACGGTGTGCATGCGCCCAGGCTGCACTGGCCATAGCACATTGTTGCTGGACCGCGCAGGTGGAGGCAGCAATACTGCAGCACCAGTTGCCGCAACTTGTGAAGGACCTGCAACACCAGCTGCAACAGGTTTGCCTACTGTCCCTTCAAACCAGCTTTGCACGGGCTGCGTTGGTTCTTTCAAGTCCACATATAGATGTGCTTATCTGCATTTACCTGCGTGCTTCTTAGCTAGTTGAGGCGGTCAGAGGACCTCTAAGCCCTGACAGTCGTTCGGTGCTTGCAACTTTGTTGACACTGGACGTGCACTGCCGCGATGTAGCCGAGGAGCTGAGACAGAAGAAGACCAGTCATATGAATCAGTTTGAATGGATTTGCCACCTTCGAAGTTACTGGACCCCTGGTTCACACCATTTAGGCGGAGGAGCTGTGCCTGGTGGTTATTTTGTCGGCGGGAGACGGCTGAATAGAACTGGAGGCCGAGGGACCAGCGGCGGCCTACAGATTTGTATGTTAGAGAGCTCCCTGAACTATGGCTTCGAATTGCTGCGTAGTCCTGACCGTCTAGTAGTAACGCCGCTAACAGATCGGTGCTACCGCACTCTCATGACAGCCCTGCATTTCCAGTATGGTGGAGCTCCCGAAGGACCAGCAGGAACAGGAAAGACAGAGACAACTAAAGACCTCGCAAAGGCTGCAGGAAAGCCATGCCTTGTTTTTAATTGTAGCGAGGGCCTAGATGCTACGGCGATGGCTGCCTTGCTGAAGGGAATCGCAGCAAGCGGTGGCTGGTGTTGCTTTGACGAGTTCAACAGGCTGCAACTTGATGTCCTGTCCATCGTTGCACTGCAAATTTCCGCAATTCAACAAGCGATCAGAAGGAATGCCATAACGTTTGTCTTTGAAGATACAGATCTCCAACTTAACCCAACCTGCGCTATTAACATCACGATGAACCCTGGATATGCTGGACGCGCAACGTTGCCTGATACCCTAAAGGTTGGCTGTATTTTACACCCCAGAACAGTGCGATGCAGCACAGTGCTTAGATGGGATGATCTGCATTGCTTACCTCTGCAATAGATCAGTTCACGGCTGCTGATTTTGCCCTCATGCGAAAGTTCCCTTTCAATAAGTCAAAGTGTGTTGCCTTTGTTTTGGTGAATCTTCCCCTTGAACTAGCAAATCTTGTCATCCTGAAACAATTCAACATGGAGCTTGGCGTGTAAATACTTAAATACAGCTTTGTATCGTTTCATTTGCATTAGGCCCTGTTCCGACCCTGCGCTATGATGGTCCCTGATGCCGCCTTAATCGCTGAAGTCGTTCTTTACTGCAGCGGCTTTCAAGATGCCTGCAAGCTCTCAAAAAAGGTGAGCAAACGTCTTGATATAATCGTAAGTCAGGCAGCATATCCATACGTACCCACCTCGCTTCACAGGGGAACTCGCAAATATACCTGATTGGCCCTTGTTCAAACAACCAAGACACTGTAAAGTTCAAATCCACAGCGCTTCTTGTCGGTGCACACGCCTAATGCAGATGGTTACATGCCTCCAGCTTGCATCAGAGCAGCTTGCACGGCGAAGCCATTACGACTTCGGAATGCGAGCCGCTGTGGCTGTCCTTAACACTGCAAAGCATCTGTTTCGTCACCAGCCTGAGGCAACCGCAGCACGTGAAGCTTCCCTTGTCGATTGTCACTCTCAAAGCGAAGAAGAGGCAACGAGGCATGAGGCCGTGACGCTCTGCAAAGCGCTTCGCTTAACAAATTTGCCAAAGCTTCATCCTACGGACCAGTTGACCTTTGAGGAAATTTTAAGAGATGTGTTTGACGAAGGGGACTTGGGTGCGGCGGAAATGCAGCAGCATCTGAGGCCGTTTTTGGTTGAAGCAGCAACCCAGTTGCTTCTTGATCCTTCGGAGGAATTTCTCACGAAATCTTTGCAAGTGCGCTGGGGAGTTGAAGAGCACTGTAACAGCATCATGCGACTTCAGCTGCTCGCAACGATTTTCTTCTCTTCATGCTGTTCATACGCGATTCCCGCAATTATTCGTTTGTTGTTCACACACAATTGAATCAAACTAATGCTTCGCCCTCCAACATTCCTGAAAGGACTGGAAGCTTGTGAAGTTTTGGGTGCATCAGTAGTCGCGTGCGTTTCCATTTACCACTAGATAGTCACCACACCACGATAAACGCGCAGCACCTTATTATTCCTTTGAAATGCTGCCTTCTTTCTTTCTTGATCCGTCGCAGGTCCTTAATACGCTAGACCATCGCCATGGGCTGATGCTTGTTGGTTCTTCGGCAACAGGGAAGACTTCGGCAGTGAAATGCCTTGTGCTTGCTCTTGAACTACAGCAAGCAGCAGCTGCTGACACAGCAACGTCAGATGTATCTCTGAATACCGCACTGCATGAAACTAGCAACGAGGGCACCACGCGTGCTGATCAAATTCACGTCTCTACTGCTGATATGAACAACCGGGCAAACAGGGACGTCGGAAGAAATCTTAATGACAGCCATCCTGCAACCAGCACATGCATTACCCGCCGTATATTCCCTAAGGCTCTCCAGGTTGAGGAGTTATACGGCTCCCTTGATACAACAACGCGCGAGTGGAAAGGGGGCGCCCTTGAGCAAGCCGTTAGAGAAGCCTCACTGGAGCAAGATGGCAACATCCGCCGCTGGATTATTTTGGATGGTCCTGTGGACGTGGTAAGATTTTCACATTTCAGCAATAAACTTGGTGGCGCCTCACTGGCAAGGATCGAGACGCCGTAGTTTCTTGTCGATGGTCAAATCCCACGAGCAACGTAGGTCCGTGCAACATTCATTCTGCAGAGCCTGAAACCCACGTAAAAGGGAGTCCACAGTACGTAGAACTTCAGCGTACAAATTTTCCGGGTTGCATTGTCACACAGGGCTGGGTTGAGAACCTGAATACGGTTCTAGACGACAACAAGAAACTGTGTCTGAGCAGCGGAGAGGTTGTGCTCCTCTCACCCCAGACGGCCTTGCTGTTCGAGGTGACAGACTTGCGCTGCGCTTCCCCTGCAACGGTTTCTCGTTGTGGCATGGTATACATCCATCAGGATGTTCTCCGATGGGAAAGCCTTCTGCAGGCCTGGAGTCTGCACTCGCCTACTGCAAAACTCCTCGGTGACACTACTGCAAAAGATGTCAAAGACACTTTGTTTGAGTGCTGCGCCGTGTGCATCGCTTTTCTTTCCAAGTGCAGTGGAGGACCCCTCAGAGTTTCACCTAACTGGTAAGTTGCTAATGTCAAAGGTTTGTTTGGTGGAATCGTCCAGTTTGAAGCCTACGCTTACGTCGCATCCTAGTGGCGCCTGCACTGGTACATGCAATTTACGCAAGGAATGTCGTGTGCATTTATTTACAACTGTGCATATTTTGATTTACTTAGGATGGTTTTGAATGTTCTTCGCCTTCTTGACTCCCTTATTGCTCAAATCACCGAACCAGCACAGGTGATCCTTTTAAAGAGTTGCTACTGGAAAGCAACCGATTTCACACCACTGTTGCCTATTCAGGAAAAATTTACCCGTAGCATCCGACTTGATAGCAATTCTTGCCGCCCACGTGAATTCCAGCACTTCTACTTGGCAGCAGTGTGCAACGTTTCCGTTTCCTGGCCGCAAGGGTTACAAATAATGTGGTCTGTTGATGATGTGCCTAGCTCTAGACAAACGAGTAGCCTTGCTCGAAATTTATTTTCCGAACCACTATTTCTTGCATGCTACCATGCCTGTGAGTGGAGTCGTTGCAGCGAGGAGAAGGGAAGGTGGCTGATCTGCTTGAACAGTCTTTGGAGAGTGCACTTGTCTTTGCCTTGCTGTGGGGCACTGGTGCCACCTTGTCTGCCTCTGAACGCTCTGCATTTGACGTGGTCTTCCGCAACCTTCATAGCGGGCGCTTCGATAATTTAGAGCAAATGGGGCTGCTGGCTTCCAATCCGCCCTCAAGTCCGGAAACTTCCATCGAAATGGGCCAAGGAGAAACTCCAACAAAAAAGCGCGCACGACGCTTCAATCACCATCTTCCTCCAACGGGGAGTTGTTTCGACGTTTTCTGGGATGTGCAGCAGAAGAAATGGCACACATGGGCATCTCTGCCCATGCTCCCAGATGTTCGAAAGGGTGCAACCATAACGCCAGCCGCACTTCAGCATGCCTTTATAGAAACGCAGGAGACGTCTTTGCTCGAATTTTTCCTAAATCTTGTTGTGACTCATGGGAAGACGCCATTCCTTTTAGTTGGGGAGGCAGGTGGGGGTAAAAGCAAGTGCATGCTCCAAAAGCTGCAACTGATGGCCGCAGACAGCCAGCAGAAGTTTCTCCAACAATTACGTGGCCGGAGTATGCCCGCTGCACAACAGGGAAGAACCCTGTTGAGATCGGCTCCTGAAGGTCCATTGACTACTTCGAGCAACGCCGCAGATGCGTTTGCATTTCTTGCACTTACCCTCACTGGAGCAGCAACTCCGAACTCTGTGCAGCAGTGGCTAGAAGCAAGGATGGAGAGGTCACACGGCTCTTGCTTGCGTCCCGCTGGTTTCCCAAGTTGCCTTCTTCTGCTAGACGATATACACTTGCCTACAACAGAAGAGTCAGGAGCGCAGCCAGTAGGCGAGCTCGTACGGCAGCTGCTGGAATGTGGTGGATGGAGCAGAGGAAGCTCATGGCAGTTCTGTTCAGTCGAAGGCTTAACTCTTACGGCTGCTCGCCGCCCTGTGCAACAGCAGCAGCAGTATAATGAGAGGCTTGCTAGGCACTTTTTTCCTCTAATGGGCACACCATATTCTGCAGAGTCCTTGGAAGCCATTTTGCACCAAATTCTGTTGCTCCGCTTTGACAGCTGCGCAGACAGCGTGCTAGAGGGATTAAAAAAAGTTGCTGTGCTAACTGCTAAATTTTATAGATATATCCAGCAGCGGCTTCCCCTCCGGCCCTGTCGCTGGATGCAGCAGTGGACCCCAAGGGACTGTTGGAGGGTTGTACAGAGGCTTTCTTCTGTGAATCCTGCGGGACTCCAAACGCAAAACCAACTGCTAAGCTGCTGGGTTCACGAGGTGCGGAGAGTTTTCGAAGACAGAACAGCTAATGCTCCCGACATGGAAGTGCTCGCAGCTACCTTGGCTGATGTTCTAAAAGACACAACAGCTTTCAGCTTAGACGAACTGGATCCCCCAAAGCAAAGGCCTTTGCTCTTCGCATTTCGCGAACCGGTAGCCGGGTCCACGACGGGAGCAAAATATGGGGCTGCTGTTGCAGATGATAGCCTAATGGGGGCAAGAGTCTACGAGCGTGTCACGCCCGCAGAAGCACACCAGCTTTGCGCAGCTGCCCTTGAGCAGTACTCATTGCTACATCCCAACAAGCCACTGTCCCTGGTGCTCTTTCCTCAAGCCGTCGAGCACGCATTGAGATGTATGAACACCCTTCTGCAGCCACAGGGCCATACGCTACTCCTGGGTGTTGGCGGATCTGGTCGTCGGTCGTGCGCTCGCCTCGCTGCATTCTTAGCTGGGTTTGGTACAGTGGAGCCGCACGCATTGTTCCAGTCAGTTGCGATTGGTGAGTGGCAAGAGGAACTGAAGAACACTGTTTTGGCCACCGCGGTTCTGAAAAAGCCTCAACTGTTGCTAGTACCCGCTGAGCATCTCGCATACGATGAAATCGCTGCACATATTTGTACGCTCCTCCAGCTGAGAGAAATTCCGGACATTTTCAGTGCCGATGAGAAGGTAAGTGCGAGTTTTGCTTAGGCCGTCGTAACTTAGTTGAGTTGCTAAGAAAATGATGCTTATTCAATAAAACGCACGTCTAAGTCACTTTTTTCTCCTTGCTACACCGCATGTTTATTGAAGAAAACGCACGTCTAAGCCACTTTTTCATCCTGATAGACCGACACTTGGGGAACAATAGGATACGGATCACACGAGCAAATCGATGCAAGGGCCTCACAGAGATCCTGTAGGTTCACATTTTTCAGCGCTTTCCTTTACCTCTTTGGTTCACGTTCCAGGCAGAAGCTATTAATGCTTTGCGGCTAAAAGCTTCCAATGCAGCACCGTCGAGCGGCGGCAAAGAAAGCACCGAGTCGAGCGATGGAAGCAGCGGGTACTTTCCACTAAAAAACGCGGATCTTTTGGCAGCAGAGTGTCGTCAACGACTCCGGATATGCGTGTACTGCAGCCCCAGCAACCCCCAGACTCAGGTGCTCTTCAGACGATTTCCCATTCTCACGGGCTGCTGCACAATAAACTACTTTCGGAGCTGGTCATCTCAAGCTCTCTATTCCGTTGCTGAACAAAAGTTGATGCTGGTATCTGCTGCACTGCAACAGCATGATGGCGCTGTGCCAGCCATGCAAAATACTGTGGAGGACGGCGGCGAAATGGGGTTTTCCTCATATGTACACCCAAGTGAAAAAATGAGGCAGCTTTGTCAGGCATGCTCTGATATTTTCGAGTCAACGAAAAATATTGCAGATTCCTACCGAGAAGAGCAACGAAGATTCTTCTACGTCACTCCGGCCTCTTTTCTTCGCTTTTTAGACGGTTTCTGTTACGTTTTCATGACACGGGCGTCTCAACACCGTCTTCAGCAGCAGCAATACGAGCTTGGCCTGCAGAAGCTTCATGATGTTAGCCTGCAGGTTATGGAAATGCAGCAACAGCTAGAGAAACTTCAACCGGAGCTAGCGAAGGCATCAGCGGAGACGCAACAGCTTATGCAAGTTTTGAGCGCCAAGCAGGAGCACGCTTCGACTACAATGGTAAAGCCAAAGTTGTAAACAATACTGATTTTGCGAAGAGTGCCAAAATCTGTCATCTCCAACGAGTACGGCTTACCCGGGCATCTACATTTCATGTCTAGTGGTTCGTGGGCATAAGACACGTTGTCGGTTATCCTGTTAATACGGTGTCTTGCGCAACAGAGCCTTGTTGAAGCTGAAGAGAGAGACTGCAAGGTTCAAGCTGACGCAGCCGCTTCAGTTGAGCGCGAATGTCAAGACCAACTAGCTGAAGTCATGCCCGCGCTATTGGCAGCAGAAGAGGCCCTTAAGAAGCTAAGCAAAGCTGACATTACAGAACTCAAAAGCATGAAAGCTCCACCTTCAGGAGTAGTGAAGGTGATGGAAGCTCTCTGCAAGCTATTTAGAATACAGCCAATTCTTGTTCAAGTTGCCCCAGGGCAGCCTCGTCAGCCAGATTTTTGGCAGACAGCAAAGAAACACTTGCTAGGAAATAGTCGCTTTTTGCAGCGCCTGCTAAACTTTGACAGAGATGATATTCCGCCAACTGTTATGGCGGCCATTGCACCCTATGATGAAGATGCGGACTTCGATCCCGATATCGTCAAGAAGGCGTCTGTCGCAGCTACGAGTCTTTGCCTTTGGGTAAAGGCCTTAATTGCGTACGACAGAGCAAACAGTGCGGTAAAGCCTCGCCGCGAAGCTCTTCAGCACGCTCAATGCGAGTTGCGGACGGCCGAATCTTTGCTCCAAGACAAGAAGCAAGAGCTACTACAACTTGAAACACTAATCGAGCAGCTGTCTCAGCAGTATCAGCAGGCTCTTCAACGCTCCGAAGCACTTCAGCAAGAAGCCCAAACTTGTGAAAGACGCCTTTCAGTGGCTGAGAAGCTCATTGCCAGCCTTGGGGGTGAACGTAACCGCTGGAGTGAAAGCCACGAAGCTTTAAAAGTGACTCCTGCACTCGAATCGCCTTCGTCCCTTTGCACAGGCTCAGTGGCCTCAGAAAAACCTATGTAGCTCCACAGCCAAATTCTTGCCAGTGACACATGGCGACAGATAGACAAGATGTAGAGTAAACAGGTACTATATAAGGCTTTTGGCTAGACGAGTTGGCCGGAAGAGTGGCTGTCGTGAATATGAATTGCGCCCTTTTACTGTCGCAGAGTAAAGTGCCAAGAATCACAGGAGATGCTACTCTAAGTGCCGCATTTATTGAATTTGGCGGCATTTTTCGCCCTTCCTACAGACTACGCTGTCTCACGTCTTGGCAGCAAGCCTTAGAAAAGTTTGGCGTGCAGAGCACGCCTAATTACTCCATGCAGGAAGCGCTGACTAGCCCGCAGGAAGTGCAGCAATGGCTCATGCAAGGGCTGCCCGATGATGAGCTCTCTATAGAAAATGCCGCCATCACCCTCAACGCACAGTGTTGCCCTATGCTTATTGATCCTCATCAGCAGGCGGCGCCTTGGTTGGCTAGCACATTTCCTGATATGAAGGTAAGACGGAATGGATGCAGCCTCTGCAAAATTTCTAGTTTTGCTCTGTCTTTTGTATGAACAATATAACTGGCCCGCAGCCCTGTGTTTTTTAACCCAGGTGCTACGGGCTGAGGAGCCGAATTTGCTTAGATCATTGCAGCTCATGCTGCAGTGTGGGGCTGTAGTAATTCTGGAATGCTTTTTCGAGGGATTAGATCCTGCATTGAACAGTTTGCTGGAGTGGCGAAGACCGCGACAAGCCGCGTCGTCTTCCTTCACATTCCCGACCTCAGAAACTGACATTCCAACATTGGGAGAGAGCCGCTCCTCCGCCGTCGCTCTTGGTAGCGCACTTGTTGAAGTGCATCCGAGCTTCCGCTTGTTGTTAAAGACACCACTAAATGCTCCCCATTTCCCCCCAGAGGTTTGCTCGAGGCTTACTCTTATCGACTTCTCCGTGGGTTGCAAAGGTTTGGAACAGAGGCTACTGCGGCTTGCCCTCCAAGCTGCCGCCCCAGATATTCATGCAACTTGTTTACGCCTTGTGCATGAGGGGGCGGAAACGCGCGCGCAACTCGTAGCTGCGGAGCATCGGATGCTTGAAGCACTGAGCAACGCTAAAGTGGGGCTAGCCTTCTATGCGCATCCTGTACTTTGTAGTTCATGAGTTTGCAGAGTGTCGCGCGAAATGCCTTTTCAGCATGGAGCAATGGCATTTGCCGGCTCAAATGCACACCGTTGGAAATGCAGCTTTCAACAGTAGTGTAATGTGCTACATTGAGCCCGACAAGCACTTCCTCACCTCTACTGCCCACTACGGCTTGCTAGGTCGTTTGTTTGAGTGGGCATATGGCTACAGGAGAGCGTCTTGGATGACATGGAGTTACTTAGCACGCTGCGTCATGCGAAGGCTATCTCTGAAAGCTGCAGTGAAAGGCTTCAAGAACAGCAGAGAGCCCAGGCAGCTGCCGATGCAACTCTTTCGCTGTACTCCCCAGTTGCTAAGCGCGCGTCCAGTCTTTTTCAAGTACTGCAGCAGCTCGAAACTGCACACCCAATGTACCTCTTTAGCGTCCAGACCTTCCAACAATGTTTCGTCGATGCTGTATTGGTGCGGGACACACCATCATTGACACCCTTGACTAACAGACACTTCATTAATGAGCGTCGCTGCCAGCACCACTGTGCGAGTTCCGATATAGATTCATTTGCGAAAATCAGTTCACGGTTACTGGGTCCCTGCTTGGCTCTGGGTGATTCAGGAGGTCTTAGGAAAGCCCGATTCTACCAGCAGGCAACAAGATGCTGGCCAGTACACGGCTGATTTAGTTGGTGCAACGCTGAGACGAGTCTATCGCAGCATTCACCCTTGCCTTTTTGAGAGTCACAAGCCGCTACTTCCAGTTCTCTTTGCATTGCAATCCCTTCATCTGAGAGGAGCAGCTACACATGAGGAATTGCAGCAGTTACAAGCTCCAGTGGTGCTGCCATTGGTGGAGAACTGTGAGCCTGAAAGATCCCAAGACTCCCCTTCAGCTCCACTGGACGCTGCCGACAGCTCGTGGCTAACACCGAGTTGTCGTGAAAAGCTTCAGGGCCTTCGTCTCCTTGGAGAGCCATTCATATCTCTTGTCTCCTCTGTCCTTAGAGGAAGCAACGACTGGGAAGCTGCTTTATTCGACGAAAACCCTTTGGTCAGCGAATGGCCTGAACGCTGGAGCGATCGTTTGTCAATGCTGCAACAGACGCTATTGGTTCAGTGCATAAGGCCCGAATGTCTTAGAAGTTGCTTACAGCAGCTCGCAGACGCTGAAGTAGGCACAGTTCTGGGGGAAGTTGTCCCACTAGGGCTTGGAGAAGCGCTTGAAGCAGCTGGGCCAAAAGCTCCTCTACTTATTCTACTTTCTTCAGGAGCAGACCCACAAGCAGCGCTTCTTCAGCATGCGGAAGCGGCGCACATGCGTAACAAGTTTGTTTCAGTTGCGATGGGAAAGGGACAAGGACCAAAAGCATCATCCGGTCAGACGGAAACGCCAGAGAACGATGTAGCACATTTTAAAGGTCACCTGTTCACAACAACTACGCATTTCTAATGGCTGCACATGAGGAATAGCGTTTGCTCAGTAGACCTAAGGTGGTGTCTTTCAGCTTTCTTCTTTGCTGGCGTGAAAGCAGATGAGTTTACTGGGCCTGCCGCCTATGTGATGTGAACCATGGTTGCAGCCATTAGCAGCGGAGCAGAAAGTGGTCAATGGGTACTTCTGCAAAATTGCCATCTCGGACTAGGGTTCCTCAAGCAACTCAGCGTTATCGTCTCTGACTTGGCAATGCAAAGTCCTCACAAGGAATTCCGGCTGATCCTGACCACTGTCCCTTGCGATGATTTTCCCAGCGCCATCCTTCTTGTGCGCGCTCTCTCCGGCCTTTCCACGCACGCATGCTTGTGTGCGTGCATGCCTAAATACCCACTAACGTGCATGCAGCAATGCATAGCCAGAGTGTAGAGTCTGATGTTACCAGAAAGTACTTTTGCTGACACCACAATCACTGCGAATTGGGTGCGACACTGCGGTTGTTTGGTGCTTCTGCTCTTCTCCATTGTTCACAGAGAAGCCTAAAACTTGCATATGAGCCACCTCAAGGGCTGCGCCAGAACTTAATTCGAATTTACACCGAAGCTGCTCCCACTTGGCTTGTACGCCCATTACTTCACATGGAAAGGCTTGATCTCCGTAAAAGGATATACGTCGACCAGTAGCCTACTGAGCAGGTTGCAGTTTCAATGCAGATACATCTGTTGTTCTTAATACAAGTTCCTGATCGATCCATAGGTACTGTGCGCCGCTACTCGTTTCTGCAGGATACGCATCCAAGAGCAACAACGCTAAGGCCAGTTGTGTATAGGCTGTGTTTCCTACATGCGCTTCTCCTTGGCCGTCGTCGTTTTGGCTCGTTGGGTTGGGTTCGTCCCGTGGATTTCTCCTTCAGTGACTTAGCAATATCGCTTGAGCAGCTTCTGGCTTCCGTGCCACCAGACAGTTTGCAGCCATTACCGTGGAGCCTGTTGCAGCACCTTGTTTCCGAAGTCAACTACGGTGGCCGAGTTACAGACGAATGGGACCGGTACGTTGCAGTCTTTTTAAAATACGCCATCACACCCCTGTTTGCGTTTCTCAAACTTTTTGCTTATGGAAGAGGCTGATACGTTGCCTAAAAAAAAGCTTCCAGGAAAAATATTAATTCAAGTTGCCCAGGACAGATTTTGCCTCGCTGCTGTTTGTAATGGGTTTTCTACTGCCATCAGGAGACTCCTTTATCACATGTGTAGGGAATGGCTTGCAGAGGACAAAACGGAAACACATTCTCCACAGTCGCCGTTTGGGCCTTTCAACGCCCCTTCTCCCGGTTGTACGTGTGCTGAGACTCTTGCATACCTCAAATCATTACGCGCCGAGGAGGAGCCAGAGGTTAGGACCTCAGTTTGAATGTTTACAATGCCAACAGATTCTCGTTACCTTTCAACGAACTCATGCTGTTTCTCCTGGAGATGTCGAATATAACGTCATGCAAAATGTTATATCCAGCACCCAATCATAATGAGCCTCCGCTCAATAGTTTTCACTCGATCTTCGATTTGTGAACGCAATTGTTGCAGCTTTTTGGGCTGCAAGCAAACGCTTCAATCGCCGTGGCAGCTGCGGAATCTTCAGCAATGCAACAGCTGCTAATGCGCATACAGCAGCAGCAGGTCGTGACTCCGGAATCTGGGCCAAACAGCTCTTCAGCTGGAAGCAGCAATGATTTCACGGAGCGTGCACGTCTCCTGCTCACTCAGTTACCGCCACCTTTCAACATAAAAGCTGCTGCCGCGTCAAGACCGGAATCTTACGAGAATGCAATGGATGCCGTGTTGCTTCAAGAGCTATCGCGTTACAATACGCTCATTACTATCACGGAAAAACGCCTGCAGATCGTTCAGGTGTAGCCCATAGCACATAGTATAGCACTGTTGAGTGCTGTATTCCGTGGAACGTCCTGCAGCTTGACGTAAGAAACGGATATCTGGGAAAGCAATTTTAAGCTTTCTTGTTGTTGCTTCGTTCCACAGGACGCAGCTGAGGGAGCTGTAGAGTACACACCGGAAGTAGAGGAAATGCATCAGTGCCTAAGGCAAAACCGGGTGCCACAGGCAGTAGCAGCAGCCAGCTATCCCATGGGGTTTGGCCTCGCTGCCTGGATGGCAAATCTAAAGCGCCGCGTGGACTTCATGAAATTGTGGCTCCTGGGACAACCCCCCCAGCCTTTCTGGCTTCCTGGCTGTTTCAGCCCCCGGAGCGTATGCACAGCGATGCTACAACACTTTGCAAGGCGAAACAACCTAAAAATTGATGCCGTAGGTTTCAACTTCCATGTTATCGATGAGGGGGACGATACACTGAACGAAGATTCTTCAGCGCAGAAGCGTCGAGGTGAAGGGCTAAGCACAGGGTTTGCACATGACGTATCGGGGCTTTTTCTGCATGGAGCCAGTTGGTCACTGGAAGAAAAAGTGAGGATGTTGTGTGAAATTCAGACCGATAGTGCTTCAATCTGCACATCAGATTTTCACAGGGTTTGCTTTGCCAGCTTCAGTGCCTTGACCGCAAAAATCACCTTTGCGCCACATTCTGCCCGTCCCCTGAAAATCACTTGGGCCGCTTTTTCCATCAGCCCGGTAGACAGAACTGTAGCTCGCGTTGTTAAGCATCAGCAGAAGAAAGGACGGATAATTTTTCAGGAAGGATGTATTTGGCAACTTTGCTCACTATTTTTTGGCAAGGGCTCGATACCGCTGCTGCAGTTTTTGCCGAGCCATGCATTTTAGGCCCTTGTTGAACAAGACTACTGGGAGGTTTTCTCTCCATTGCCCCTCCTGCGGCTTGAACCAGTGCCTCTAGCTCTTGTCAAGCGCCCCGAACGAGCATATGATTGCCCCCTGTACTGCACATCAAGAAGGAGCGGGTCGTGTGGCGATTCTGGTAAGCAGTTTTTAAGTGATTGATCTGCAACTCGTGGAGATCACGGCTTTGTCGCAGACTGCTTTGAATTTGTTGTAAACCTGGTCCCCCTGGCTATTCTTTCTGCACCAGGTTCTTCAAACTTCATTGTTTCGGCCCCACTACCAATATTGGAGGAAGACTCAGAAGCAACATGGGCGAAGAGAGGAGCAGCACTTGTGGCTCAAGTTGACGAATAAATTTACCAGCACGATCCGTTTAAAATGCTATAGTACATTTTAAAATGTATTTCTCTTAGGTCCAGCCAAAATCAGCCAGATAATACTCCCTGCATTCTCACTGCTGAATATGACGTCAGTCTTGTGCAGCTTCGTTACGAAAATCGGCGATACCGTTGCTATATTTCCCTGCTGCCAGCAATAGACGTAGGCTATGTTCACAGGAGTAGTTCCCAGGGGTTGTGTGCCTCCAAATTTGTCGATATAGCACCTACGCACTCAAGGAGGCCGGCAGCGCGCTCACTGAATACGTCGAGTGCGCTGAAACGCCCCGAATCGAACATTTCGCAGTTTCGCAACCTACGACTTTTCTGCCTCTCCCAGTAATTTTGAATTGCAAGTGTTCCGGAGCTTCAGAGGAATGGCTGACGAAGTTAGCTAATATAAGAAGGAGGAACCATCAAATTCACGGTATTTTAATGGCGCAGGATCGCCTGGACGCTCTGGCCGAAACTGCTGTAGTTTGCGGCTGAGTGAAGAAGCTTCCGCCCATGTAACTGCGTTGAGCCTTACCAACCTTCGACTGCGCGGATAATGAGGGGCTTAGCGTTAATTGAAAAACGGCTGCATCGCTGACTCGTCATTGATCAACATCAGTGCGCGCTAGTAATCCTTCGTATCCAAGTAATCCATGGAAAATCCCGGCTACAAAAACATTATTCAGGGGCATTTTGCTTTATGTACGGGCCTTATTTGCTTCAAAATAAGCACAGTGCAGAGGTGAGGCAGATCGAGCTGCGACGGCGTAGTAAAGCGTAACTGTGGGGGTGGTGAACAGTAGTGAGTGGTGGTAGTGAACCGCAAACGTACGCTTTTGGCATCAGAGCCCACTAACGGTAGCATATACGAAATTGATATTTTCAAGCCTCCACGGATTATGGCGATCCCCATTTCGTCAATCATGTTACGGGCCGTACCAGGGAGTGCAGACCTTCCAGTATCGCTTGGCCGATTCGCGCAGCACTACTACGCACTGCATGCATGAATATAACATTAGATGCAACGCCACATACGGTAAATTTGTGCTAGTCGTAGTGCTTGTTTCATTAGGAGTCCCTCTGAGGACAGCTCGTCATTCACATGGCACACACGGAAGAACGCAACTGTGGCTAGCAACGAAAAAGCCTACGCAGCCACCCTGCACGGCATCGGAATCCTGCGTAGAGGCTTATTTCCTTATTTTTAACCTGAACAATGAGTAACCATCCAAACGGGGTACGAAACGCGTAGCTGCATTGGCTCGCGGTCCGATGGTTGTTGGCTCCAGGAAAACGGGGTCTGCTCGACACCGGCAATTACATGCTCTCATTGGGTCCTTTACCACTAGAAATTAACGTTATGTGAGTGAAGTGCATTAAACATGAGCTGGCTGTGCCTAACGAGCACGCTATGGACACCCTTGCGCATTAAGTGCTCTCACATGAAGCGTAGGCAGCAGGGCCAAGACAGCAAGAGACCTGGATGAAATGTCCCGCGAAGTGATCGCAATTTGCGCGCTATCGGAGTCCTGCGTAGACATATATCCCTATTCCCTACCTGAATCATTAGTGACCATCCAAAGCGGACAATAAACACTTGCACTGGCTCACCGGGCGATGGTTGTTGACTATACACAAACAGGATCTACTCGATACCGGCAAATACATGCTCTCATCGGGTTCTTTCCGTTTCTAGATTCAAGTTATATGGACCAGCCGCATCAAACATGGGCTGATTGTGCCTAGCAAGCACACTGTGGATACGCTGGTGCATTGAGTGCTTTCACATGAAGTGTCGGCAGCAGCGCCAAGACAGCAAGGGACCTGGATGAAATGCCCCGCGAAGTAATCGCACTTCAGGTTGGCCAATGCGGGAATCAGATAGGCAGTCGACTGTGGGAAATGCTTCTCGAGGAGCATGCTCACTCAGCGCCGAAAATCACGTCTACGTTACCTCCCGAGACACTTGCATTTGCTGGGAAGAATGCAAGCACTTTCGACGAGGGGATGTCATCGGTTTTTAGGCTTTGCAGAGACAGGTACTCTGCTGAGAATTTACTCCATACGGTACAAACAAACGAGTCTTCATTCACGCAACAGGTGGTTGTACGACTAACTCGGCGCCACACATACTGCACTATGTTGTGAAACCGGCTCAGGAAAGGTGACGTTTGGTCCAGGCGACTTAAGGCAAGAGTATGCAAATGCGCCAGTGGGGATTTCAATAACTGCAGTTTCTCCCCATATTGTGTACATTTGGTAGCAGCAATTTTTCTACTTCGTTTGCAAAGCTGCGGCGGCACTGCGCTGCAATTCGACAATATGTGTAGGCACTGTTATTGGACATGGAAGAAGGTGTCGTACAACGGCTTCTGCGTGGCCCTTTGAGCACCCTCTTCGATGATACACTCCTCATCACTGATGTTTCTGGCGCTGGAAACAACTGGTGACCTGAAACATAATAAATCTTTGCCCCCTGGAGAGTCTGGTTAAGCCGAAATATTACAATATTGCTAATAAGCTTTTAGGGAACGATGCGAATTGTCAGTAGCTTACCTCATGGACAGACACTCCAACTGGTGCTGCTCCGTAGGGCACATGGTTATGAAGTATATGGGCAACTACATGGCTCATCAATTGCTGATAAAGTTTCTCGGGCTCTGGAAGACTGTGATTCGCCGCAGGTAAGATTTGTAGGTGTTGGAGGCGAGAAAACTGCGAAAACGAGCAATGTGCTGGTTTAGAAGCAGTTGGGGAGTTTGAAGATAGTACAGAACAAGCCAGCGCTGCCTGTTTTCAATTCCTATGGAGTCCTAAAGATAATACGGCGGGGCTACGAATGTCTTATCTGCTGTGCAACACCAGAGTGTCTTTAACTGCTGCGAATGCACCTCCACAGGCATTTTTATTCGTTCACTCTCTTGGTGGGGGGACTGGTTCTGGACTCGGGACTAAATGTCTCGAGAGTAAGCGGGTTCCCGCCTGGCTTTGCTGTTGCCTGCTTTTCCAAATGATTACAGGCTTCTATGACGATGAAGGATTCCAGAGATTTGTCACTAAGCGGAGTGTTTTCTGTGCAGTGATGGCCGATCTCCATCCACAGCTCGGACGCTTCGCTTGCGTTGTCAGCCCTGGGGATACAGATGATGTAATAACGTCACCGTACAACGCCGCTCTGGCTCTTGAGAAGCTTCATCAGTATGCAACGTGCGTGCTGCCTCTCTGCAACGACTCTCTCACGCAAGTAAGTAAGCTACGCAGCCGGTGGAAGCCCGTTAAGTTGCTCTGTATATAGTCAGCAGACTATGGCTGTACAGTGCAATGCATACCTGCACTGTACAGTCAGTGAATTGGTTGATAAGGCTTTGACAATCTGGGGTCGACTGTGCGAATTGCGCTTAGAAGATCCCACAATTACGGCCTTTCGACGAAGCACAGCCATTTGCACACGCTAACGCGATGGCTTCTCAAATGCTTGCGCACTTGACAAGGTTCGTTATTACCGTCTAGCTTATCCTTCAGCGTAGACAGACTAACTGCCAGCCGCAGTAGCCTCATGCAAAACTCACGGAGTTTATCCCCAGCAGAAGTGGTGAAATGGACACATTCAAAAAGAGTCTGTGCCACCGTTCTTGTGGGTATTTCCTTAGTTCAGTAAGATTCAGTGGCCCGCTGGACGTGGATCTATTGGATCTTAGTAGCAATCTCGTCCCGTACAGGGGACTACACTTTCTGGTCAGTGCCTTGGCGCCGTTAGAGCCGCAGCCACGCCAACAATATCTGCATGGCAGCCTCTCTCAGGCTGCAAACAGAGGCAGTCTACCAACAGGGCCTACAAGAAACCAAATAGCTCCGCGTTGCGTAGACATGCTGCTAGACATTCTATCGCCGAGTCACCAGCTGTTGGACATTCGTCCAAAAGCAAGCACGTGAGGCAACCTCTAGAAATGCAGTTTGCTCGTGCATTCTTTTAGCTGAAGAATATTTAGAAGCTCAGTTTCTGATCCCCTTATTGCTTCTTTGGAGTCGAGTGTTGCTCTCAGGTGCCTAGCCTGGGCAGCTCTGTTCAGGGGCAGTTGCTTGGTTGGTGATATTGTTCAGTATGTTGACAGGTATGCTGTTCTCCAATGCCGCCACAAACAGAAACCATGGTGTGTCGCTGTTCGTCGAACATATTCAGAATGCGTATGCAGTTACGTTGCTTTCAGGATGAAAAGGTACCTTCGGTTCCCCTCGTTCTGTAGAGGCTCTATCAGGCTGGGCATATGTGCAACTCCACCACCTGGTTATGTAAGCCTTTACAGTTTGGTCATCTATCTTACAACGACCGCAGATGTTCCGATAGCGAGACGCCCGGGTTGTAATGGCGCCGCCAATGCAGATTGTCACAGGTTCTGGGATCCTTTCATGTATTGGTGCCAAGCAGAATTTTCTTGCTCCATCTTTCACCTAATTTATCCGCAGCAATCGTCCCTCCTAAGCTTATTAAATACATGTGAAATTCGACACCACTTTGAGCGCGTCTTGAGCCGCTTTTTGAAGCTATATTCCAGAAAGGTAATTCTGAAGTATGAGTTCGTGCGAGGTACTCATTTCACCGGATACTGTAGATGGGTAAGCAGTGGCTTCCGCTTTTAAAGCATCCTGCTAGCCAGCCAAACTTTGTGCAGGCACACGTGCATCACTACACGCAATTTGTCGAAGAGGAAGTATTTGGCAGCGCAGCTGAGTCGCTTAAGTGTCTTATTGAGGACTACTCATATATAAACTCGCACCTTCTACCGCCACCCGCATTTACGTTGTCAAACAAAGACCCTAGACTCATGAGAAATTCAGGAGGCTGCTCTCATCGCAATGCCTGGCCTCCGGTTGCAGCTTCACAGCCGCTTCCGCACTGATGAATGCTACAAAAACTGCCGCAAAACACCCTCATTTTCCACTCCTGATTGCCGAGATGGGCTCAGCCACGGTATGCCGTGGCAACCAGTACAACTTTGAGGTGTCATTAACTTTTGACTTAAACGTCTGGGATATTCAAAACTATGTCAGAGAGCTAGAGCGCCAAGTGCATCAACTACGTGCAATATGCGCCCGGCGCAGCTACATCTGTAGATCCAACCACAACATCCAGGATTTTTATTGGTCTCCATAGTTATCACGATCACAATGAAGAGGCAAGCCACGCCAACTTCCTCGTCCATACTGCTAGATTTGAAACATGTGCCTTGCGCAGTTAGCAACGTGCTGTTTCTCATTGGCACCACAATTCCGTTTGCTCTTTAAAACTATACAGCACAGCTAAGTTGCAGCTCTGTCTATCTTCATAGCAGTTGCCGCTGTTCCTAAAGTGGGCTTCGTACTGCAAACTGATATGAGAGTCGCTTGCCATAGTAGAGAACCCCGAAAACAACTCACACGCATTCAGTCATCAAAGCAACATACATTTACAGGCGTAGTCAACTCATACCGAGAACGGCGGCTTCTCTGTTCCGTTCTTTTCCATTTCAATGGACTGAAGTTGAATAGGTGTGTACACCACTGGTTTGGACGAACCGAGCGAAGTACCTAAGTATGCAAGATACGCAAAACACGTATTGTGCCATTTCTTTGCTTGGAATACCTTTTCAAGCTAAAATTTCGGAGAGAAGGCCAGCAGCGTCTCCACCACAAAGCGGTTGGTACAGATGTCTCTTTGGTCGCTATTTCCAGTGACTTCACTTTCTGGGTCATCACGCAGGTCAGCAGCTCCTGCAAATGCCTTCATCATGATTTTCATCTTTGTTTATGCTCCAGTGTGTGCCTCGCAATAACTAAACTAGCCGCATACCTTACTTGCTCCAGGGACCGCAAAAACACAGGCTTGCAGGCAGCGGGCAACTTTTCAGCCGGAGAGAGAAATAGCTTTTGCAATTGAGACAACAAGCATTAAAACCTTGTTTTTGGTTTTGTGGAGCCAGCTCGTCAATCACGAAAGCTTCTGTGGCACTAGTGTTAGCGCTTCCACACACGCCCTCCTCCAGTACGGTTGCGGAGCAAACTTACTGGCACATCCCACAGCGAAGCGCGGAAATGCCGTTCCGTTACTAACATTTATACAGGTTTCCATACTGGTCCTCGTAGTAAACTCTTTTAAAAGGCTGTATTCAGGCGAGGGCAGCCACTGGCATGCACAAGCTGCTGGCTTGGAACCTGCTCAGCTGCCTCACTACGGAGCTGCGGCTCGAGCAAATTGCCCTAATTTGTTGGGTTTTACACGTACCACCTCATGTACCAGATACATATATCGGAAAAAGCAAAAGGGAGGGGGTAGTCTCTCGTTATGGCAGAAGGAGCTTGCATGCAACAGCCAGCTCCTGCCTCAAATATGGCCTTTCAGATGAATCTGTTAGTGAGAGCACTCTAAAATTCAGTCTGAATACGTTTTGCAGTGTGTAAGTTCTGCCTGAACGATGTTTTGCTGCTACAACCCTGGCAGTGCCAGTGAACTCGCTGCGAAGGGAGCATAGTTTGACCTGCTATACCAGAATCTCTCACGCTCTGCTTCCATTAAGCGCACCAGACGTTAGTGTTCGCAATTAAGGACGTTAATCGTTTTCTTTGGGTGCCACGCATGCAGTCTGCTGATTCGACTGTATCACCGCTCCCACCTCTCGTCTTTATGATTGTCATGAGCATTACGGGCCGCAACATGCTCGCCCACGTGGCGAATCTGCATGCAATGAAGCAGCATTACTTTTGTCTTCAGGTTTGTATGATGCAAAAAGCTCAGAGCAGATGCCAGTTGGCAAGGCAAAAAGAGACTCTTGGTCGCTTTCGGGGGAGATAATGCTGCACCACGCATGCAGCAGCACTACTAACGCCGTAACCGGGCGTAACGATAAATAAGAGTTTTACCCGAAGCTTCTGGCAAATTTAGTTTCAATTTACTGTGCTGAGTTTCTGCACTGGGCCAAATGGTAATTGTTTGGTCCAATCAAATCTGCACCAAGATAGATGTGCTAAACTTTCTCTGCTGGAGCACGAAAAAGAAGTTGCATCATCAGTCAGAAAGCTGCAAGTGAACCAAAACAAGGCGTCTCCTGTAGACTCCAGCATATGTTCTGAGGACTCCAACGATGCAGAAGTACGAACTGGTTAAGAAAATAGGGGCCGGCTCTCAGGGAGACTGTCATCTCGCGCAGGACACCACAACCTGTAGGCTTCTAGGTCATTTCACACCTCAGCATTAATGCAGGTTTATGACATTCCAGGCCAGCTCTGGTTTGTGCGGCATCATCCAGTAGATGTGCTAATTTTACAGTTGACTCAATCCGCCCATGAT
Source organism: Eimeria necatrix (assembly GCF_000499385.1). Taxonomy (NCBI): domain Eukaryota; phylum Apicomplexa; class Conoidasida; order Eucoccidiorida; family Eimeriidae; genus Eimeria; species Eimeria necatrix. Next base: position 96,046 of record NW_013651812.1, on the reverse strand, counting down.
ATGCAGATCACAGCCCATGCAAAATGCAGTTTTAATAGCTTGAAAAACACAGTCACAACAGTGTCTCTTTCAAGGAACCAATTGTTCACGTGTTATTTTGCAATGCCAAGGCGCTTCTTTCTCTCCGCTCAGGCAAATTTTATGTTATCAAAGAGGTCAATCTTGGGCCTTTGACTTCTCAGGAAAGGCAAGATGCGTGGAATGAAACAAGCATTTTGCAAGACTTACAACCCCACCCTAACATTATACAGTTTGTCGAAGCTCATCTGGACCCAGAAGAGGAGAAGCTGTCAATCGTCATGGAGTACGCAGATTCAGGCGACCTTGCGTCCCAGGTTCTTCGCAGAAAGGAGTTGCTTGCTAAGCAGGAGGCGCGCATGCGGACTCCTCCTGCACTCCCTAAGGCGCAAGGCAAGAACTCCAACAGCCCATTCTTCCAAGAGCATGATATCATGCTCATATTTGTTCAGTGCGTGTTCGGGCTACACCATCTACACACAAGCCAGATAATGCATAGGGACATAAAAACTCACAACATACTGTTATTCAGTAACGGACTTGTGAAGCTGGGGGACTTCGGGGTAGCCAAAAGCTTTAGCCATACGAAAATCCGCAGCTCGTTTGTGGGGTCGCCCCTATACATGGCACCCGAATTGCATTCCTCCAACGGATACACATACAAGGCAGATATATGGTCCCTTGGATGTGTCTTGTACGAGCTCTGCTGCCTAAGGCATCCGTACAATGGTAAGGAATGTCTGCTGAGGCTGGGATAGCTTAGCTACTGGTACAGCTAAAATTTGAATATGCAAAGAGGACAATCTTGGCCACTACTGGACTAAAAAGCCACTTGAGCACTCCTGAAGAGGAACTACACATGACAATTTCCCTGGCGAATCACTCAAACCGGTGTTTGGCGGCTGTGCGTGCAACGTTCAGCGAATAATGTCATCGAGCTTGCCATAAAAGTGACAAATGCTCCCCCACCGACCCGCTTAGATGTTCCGCCGCAGGCGTACGCTGCGGAGATTTTGCACCTTATTAGTCGTATGCTTCAAAAAGACCCAGCTTTACGGCCCAGCACTGTCGAGATAATACGCATGCCCTTTTTCTACAAGTATACGGAGATACTTGCGAGCAGGTTAGATTCTCAATGTGGGAAAAAGGTACTCTCTACTCCTCAGTGGCAAGTAAACACTCCTCCTCCTAGCTTCAGACTCCTTTGAAGTACCATGCGTTCGCATGCCGTCTCTCGAGGTATGAAGTTCTGCACTACCTCAAGAATATCCAAGAACAATTCAAAGAGATCCTGCAAGACCTCCCAACTCCCTCTCTCAGCTTAGAAGTAGATAATCTGCGCGGCAAAGTGAGGCAGAGCCAATTCCCCAACGCGCCTTAGCACCACATTTTGATAAGGTGAAAAATTACGTTCAAACCGGTACCTTGAAAACGTATGCATGGTGCAGAGAGCCTTGGCGAAGGCGTTTTAGTTTAGTGCTGTTAGCATGACCAGTTTTGCTGTCGGTTTCCTCAAAGCTCTGAATATTTGGTAGATCACCGGGCTGCTTCATTTGTTACCAGCATATCCGCTCTGGCCAAAATTGCTACTGTGCAGAAAAGCGAAAACCTGTTTTTGGCTCATACACGCATGCTCGCAGTGCACGACGTTTAAGCTTGGTCTCGTCACAGAAGAGGAGTTGTTTGGCAGTACTGACGAAACTCCACAAGGCGCTTCACGCGGCAAGGCGCTGGGTGAGAGAGCTTATCAAACCTAGACAGAAGCGCTCGGCATATGCAACGGCTAGTAATATCCAAACGGCTCTTTTGCGTCCTGCAGATCTGGATGAACCCTTGTTGCGGAACTTTGGGCCTCGCCCAGTATTGCCATGGCAGAGAATAGTGGCAGCTGAAGCATCAAATGAGGAGCCGCAAAGCATTAAAAACAGTTTGACTTTAGAAGGCACACTCAATCAAACGGAGTCAAAACATAAACAGAATGCTCCCACTGACAATCAGGAACTAGATGTCCTGCTAGACGCTTTGCTGCCTCAAAGCAGCCTAGTTGGTGAAGAGCATACAAAAACACAAGAAGAAACGCTTATTGGCATCGGAATGCGCACCAGCAACAACGCGGGCCTCCTCAATGAGGATAACAATGGTGTTGGGTCAATGACAAATGCCACGTGTACAGCGAAGAGTCTTCCCCACGAGGCATTAAACGCCGCAAGGTGCCTTGCTCCTGGAGAAGATCAACAATCCCCTGTATCGGCCGAAGGGTGCTTCAGCAAAATTGCAGCGCCAACTGCTACAAGAGCTGTCCCATGCTGCTTGGCACCTAAAGGAACAGGCAGTCCCACGGCGCAGCGCCAACACGCAAAAGCTGCTGCTGGTCAGGTCCCCTCAGATAAAAAGTATGCCTTGTCAAAGCGACAAAGATTGATAAAACTTATTTGTTTAAGGGTAGCTCGGCATTCCAATAGTGAGGCGAACCGCAAGTATTGTTTGCCAACAGAGAACACGTCGGCTGTCGACCATCAACCCGGTGTGTACGTAGATGGAAACGAGCTCTCGTCAGAATCTCGTTCAAAACGTCAGAAATCCTTCACAGTGCGTTGTTGCTCGCGGTCTAGGGCATGATTTTCCCTAGCAGCGTTCTTCATCCTCAGCACAATTACTCTGCGCTGCGCTTCGTCTTAAACTACGTTTATTTTTCAAAGCCACATAACCATGTTGATTCCATTCGTATATCCGAGGGGATACCAGATGCCTCTTTAACAAGCCGTTCTACGTGGGGCTTAAAAGCACAGCTTAACTGGACTTCCCGTAAGAGCGTAGTTAGATTAGGAATTCGAAGTGGTTGGTTTTGTACGGATGGTTGATCATAACCTGAGTGGGTTGTCTGAACGGTGCATGCCCATCCGTGCACAGATACATTACCCAACCTGTGAATTGACTCCATGTGAAGGGTGAATTACTAGGAAACTGGCAACGGTACTGATCAAATTGCACGTTTCTTGTTCCTTGATGCCACGCCAAACTTTTGGTGCCTTTTTTCCAAAGGCACCCTGGAGCAAGCCGTGGCTGATTCTACTGAACATGTGGCATACGCTCAACGCACATTGGCCAACGCCTCAGAAGCGGTGACGTCGCTTCCGCACAGCTTATACCAAAGGCTGGGTGCTGGCCATGTCATGAAACAATAGAACTCATATTAGAGGCTCAGTAGCAAGTTCAGAAAATTGCACCAGTTGAAACCCTAGTTCAGGCAATTCGAAATACATGCAAAGGCGACAAGCAGTCGTCCTCTCGGAATCCGTAGACTTCTAGGAGAATCAATCCCTGATGGATGCCTCAGAATGATTTTGGTCCGTAGGCTGTAGCGGTAGGGTGCCAGAGCAGGACCTTGACCGGCCACGGGGTTCAGTTGGCCTTTTCTGCTCACTGGTGTGAGAGGCTGCATGCTCACGTGACTCAGAATGACGTTGGGCACGCGGCGATCCCGACCGTGAGCGCGAATTTGGACGCGTATGCGACTCATGAATGTCCCCCGAGTCAGCTGTGCCTCCTTTATCACTACGCACCGACAGACACTGTTCCGCGTCAGAGTGTGCATTCGACTGACACGCTGCTGGAGATCTGGAACGACTCCTTCGGCGTCTGGACGATGATTCATGCTCAGCATACGACGACACGTGTCTCGGGGACCGCGATCGATTTCTTCTCACAGAGTTGCTGCGGCTTCGCCTGAACATATTGGGCGCTCATAACACTTGAAAAGAAATACTAGAAACGAAGTGGTTTGCGTTGAACAAAAAGGTTCGAGCTATGCGCTCTGTAGGGGAAAAGCAGAGTAATGTAGTGACAGTCTGATATGTCGAATGCGTCTGATATTTGTCGAATGCAACTCTGCACGTGCTTACCGGCCACCACGCTCGTATCCATCTTCCCCAGATCCCTGGAAAGCACACAGTCATATCCTCTCCATACAAAATGGTTGCCATTGTTACGGAATGAGTATTTGCCACGGCTAAACCTCCCTAGCAAAGCAGTAGAATGCATCGTATTTGCCACGGCTAAACCTCCCTAGCAAAGCAGTAGAATGCATCGGTCAAAGTGCCAGCAGTATCTTACGTAATCACGCTCGACGCGGATTTGCGCACGGTGGAAAATGTTGCAAAATTCGCTTCTGTCCAAACGCTTTATAGCGTACTCCATTTCTTCTCGAGTAGGATACTCCACAATACCTACCTGGGCAGCGCATAGAACACTGGCATGTGAACAAGCATGTTGCCTCATGTAGTGTATAGCACATCCAAGCAACAGTTCCAACGCCCAAATTGCCACAACCCAACAGCCAATATGCGATGCATAGAGAGAAGACACAATGCCCCAGCGCTGCAAAAACCACTTGATAAAACGATCTTCGTTGCCGCGAAAACGCCAACACATTGTCAGCCCAAACCCTCCTGAAGAACGAAAATCCAGAGCGAAATCTAGGGTTGGAGCTCCAAGGGCCCGAGTCGAGAGCTCTTGGGTCAGCATACGGACCCTTGCAACTCAAATCCCCACAGCCATTTGCGCCAAGCTTCCCAACAGCACGGTCAGTCCAGAACAACTCCAAATAAGTTACCCTGAACCCTACACCCCCACATACTGGATGCGGCTTCTCCCTGTTGTACGGAGTCGCTACTGAAGCACCTGCCAACTTCCATACTCAGTCGCTTAATACCAAGTCCCCAAATCACCATAAGCAGCTCCAACGAAAGTTACCTTCGTACTCAGCACGGTAAAGCACGTCAGAGCTCCAGAGCTCTTACAGCACGGTGAAGCACATCAGAGCTTTAGAGCTCTTATGACACGTGCCAGGCAACGCAGCGCCTAATGAGATATACCGAGCGACCTTGCTTGCAATAAATGATTTTGGCGTGCACGGCAAGAAAATTACTCCAGTCTCACCCTGCTACGCACGGCAATGTAGTTACTCCAGCCTCACCCTATTTTCAACGCTTGCAAAACCAACATCTCCAGCCTTGCGCATATGGTCTTTGAGGTCCTGCCAGCTGGCGGTCGGCGGGAGGCCAAGTACACGAACACGGAATGCCGAACTGTAGAGCAAGAGCAACACGTCTAAAAGAATTCTGAAATTTCTCACTGCACGTTCTGTCTGTCACCACTTCCTTTAAAAATCACAGCACTACTCAGCTCTTCCAGCGAATGTTCACTGCAGGAATAATACTGAGCTCGTTGCATAAACAGTGTGGACGGGGTTTTATCATGCCTCGTCATCGTCAGCGGTCCCTGATGAGAAATTTGTTCTGCCCTAAAGAATGCACAGATAGCTTATGCTGCAATTTGTCTTCAAATCAAGATTCCAAAGCTTCGGAAACGACGTACCGCCTTGGAGGTCCATAAGACCCGCCATCGCCACCTCCACGGCCACCGCGGCGCTCCCCTCCGCGTTCAACGCGTAGGCACATATCGCCATAGCGCATGCCATCCCTCCTCTCTATCGCATCCTCCACAGAGCTGATCAACACAGAAAAGCACCTGCAGCTCCAGATTCTCAGCAATGCGACGGCACCAGGTTAGTTCGCAACCTACATAGCCGGCAAACCGTACAGGCATGCTATCTTCGAGGGTTGACGCTCACTATTTGTCATCAAAAACGACGAAAGCGAAAGACGTATCGTGCTTCCGGCTTCTTTTTACCTCGATTTCGCGAATTCGCCCAAACTGCGCAATGATTTCGCATGATGTATGACACAAGTGGGAAGAAGTCAGCACTCACTGCGGCAAAATCCAAGTCATTCGGCCTCTCCACTCTAGCCAGAAAAAAAAGATACAAGCAGCTCACCTTGTAGAATAGGTCGTCGACTTCGCGTTCGGTGACGTCATAGGGTAAATTGCCTACGTAGAGGCGTTCACCCGACCAGTGTTGTCTGCTCATTGTACGGCAAGTGGACCTTAAAGAGAACGAGAAGCACTCAATTAGACACCTGACATGAAGAATAGGCACGTCACAACTCCTCTCTACACTCCCCTACGGTCCCTTAAAAGGGAACGCGGCCAAGTAGACACCAGCCCTGTGTGCACGGAGAGTGCTGCAGTTTGCCAATCACGAAGATGCTCGGGTATCTGTGGCTGATTTATGGATAATAACTCCTAAAAACAGCATACAGAGGGACGAGCTGTGGCGCACCTAACTTTAATGCAAGCAGCCTACAGCTCGCGGCGTATTCCGGCGAGAAGTTGACATAGACAAGCGGGTGGGTGATGCTTGCAAACAACGCGCTAACCACAAACCACGAGATGTGGGGTGTGGGCTTCTAGACAAATCAGATTTTAAGGTAAGAGAAAGACTTGGAATGTCCACTGAGAAGCGTACAACTCTGAGCTTCCCGGGGCCACTGCAGCCCCGTAGAGGATGGGTGGGCCACAAACCACGAGTGGATGCCTTACAACGTTTTATTTGAAGCTCCGTCACACCAGCATAATTCCTTCCTCGGATTGTTTTTTTTCCGCCAAGTGGGAGCCTGTCAATGCAACTGCAGACACATTCCCTGGTGTGCGCATGCCAATGAAGGCGCCGCAATAGGGTCACCAAAATGGAACAGCTCAATCCCCTGCAAAACTGTTGTAGAGTGGTTTCACTATTCAAGCAAATGCTATGTATTGATAAGAATAATCGAAAGCTTGCATGGAAAATTTTTTACAATGATCCTCGGAGGTCAGGTTGGCCACAGAAACTGCGTGCTCCACTGTGAAGCCGCCCACCGCAAACTGGAAAACTCGCTATATTTAGCGTATCACTCCGGAATGTGTGACGAAGATAAGTATCTGAAGATTTTCTGTACCCGTTTGCTGAAATTATTGCGTGATTTGTCCCTGGCGGAGCCCCCCGTCATGCAGAACGATGCCGTAGCCATAGCTCGTTCAGTGGGCAGAGCTGGACGAGGCCTGCCATGTCATCGCAGTCAAATATCCTAGATATTCGCCTGAACAACAAAGGCATATCCAGGCGCCTAAGAGCATACTTGGGTTTCACACCTTGCATTGCGCTACCGGTACATTATCACATAGCGTCTGTCATACTGCTAAACAGGCCGGGAGGAGTCAGTGACTACCCGAACATGAAAGCAGCAACAAGATGGCAAAACTAGCTTTTACAAGAGGGACACGATGTTGTTCTTGCTGTGAGGAAAATGCTACTGGTGATTTGACGGACTGATATGGTAGCAAGCAGCGTCACAGCCGAAAGCACCAGAGCCTACATGCCTAACAGGAGAGTGGGCGTCAGCTAATAAGCAAATTGTTCTCAAGAGTGCACCACTGTGAAATAATGAGGCTTTTATAGACATATGCAAGCAATGACTGTTTCGCTCCGCAAAGTCATTGCTACACTTGGGAGCGTTGTTGTCAGCACAGCAGCTTGTTCCCCATGAGTGTTGCCGTAACTTCCAGTGACAAAAGAACACTGCCTCGCAACTCTGAGATCCAGCCCAAACATGTTACTAAAGCACACACGTCGTATCCTAGCTAGTATGCAGTGTTCTTACACCTACGAATGCCTCATCTCCTGCATCTCGGTGCCAACTACTGACAGAAACGTTTTCTCGCTATCTGAAGTCAGGTGCTCCCACTTCAAGACGTGCAAAATTCCCACAACAATTTTTTGGTCTCTACAAGCTGTAAACCTGAAATACATTGAGGAAACCTGCGCATTCCTCGGGATTTGAGAGGACTTCTACGATTCCCAGAGGGCTATAACACTTTGGTAGAGTTATGTACAACGAAAAATTTTGCTGCATGGCACTTTTCAGCATGTGGCAGTTGCAAGAAGTGGCTTTAGGGTCCACGCTGGAGAAAAACGAGATAATATCAGTTGCGGCGTGCTTTGTCGCCCCAATGTGGGCTTCTTTTTCGGTTTCACATGTGGCATGCGCTTCGGTACTCATTGTATCGCCCAGATTAGCTCGATAATTGGCACTTTTCACCCTTGCCAGCACGATTCCAGTGAAAGTACGGCTCAGAGTTGTCCGAAGAGCTGGGGCGATCCCAGATATTCGTACCCCAATACTTCAAGTTCTGCGGTTGCCGGGAGCGGAGAGCTGCGAATTACAGAAGCTGCCCTCACCTGTGTGTGAGTGAGCAGTGCGATCACAGTACAATAGTTTGTCATAGTTTGACTACACTGATACATATAAAACTCATTTTCGCCCTTGGCCAATGGGCGGCGAAACGTCTTACAGCTTCGCACACAAACTCTGATTCCACTAATGCGAAGAATTGCTTCTACGGACACTGATTGGACAATTTCCTTGCCTTTGTCCCAAACCCTAAGCGTCGCATCCCTCCAAAACAGTACACGTTAGACAATTAGGGTGGAAAGAAAGGAAGCACGAGTAACTGAAATTTGTTTTGCGGTTGTGCCTCGGGCGAGAGAGCTGAAACAACTCCAAGACTAAGTACCTTTAAAGTTCACAGTGCTGGTGGCCTAAGCGTCGAGTCCCTCAAAAACAGTACACGCTTGACAATTAGGGTGAAAAGAAAGAGAGCACCAGTAACTGAAGCTTGTTTTGCGTTTGTGGCGCACCACATTCGCTTAGTGATGGCATTTAGCTGAAGCCACTCGGCGAAAACAATATTTATTACACATGTATATGGGCCGGTAAATTTGAGCGGTTCTTCACCATTAGTAACGACCCACTGTGATGTCGAGCTTTTGCCGCTGCTTCTGATTGATAGCCAAGAAGCGCCATTCAGAATGTCCAAAAATTCGAACAGCTTGCTTTGAACTAGGTAAAAGGAGGTTCAGTTGAAAATTTGAGGTGGAGCACTCTCTGTTTCACTGCTTCAGAGCGAATACTTCCTCTTTTGCACTCTCCTCAGGTATGTCTAAAAACAGAGGACCTCGTGCAGCCTTCAGTGTCACGTCTAGAAAAGATATTCATGAGCATTCCAAATAGTATAAATCAGTCATTATATAACGGAGAACTTGTGTTTGAGAGCTACTGTACTTTGAATTTCCTGTGAGCCCCTACTGCCAAAGGTGACCTCACAACCCGCATTATTTGCGTCTGAAAAACCACAGGCCAAGCCCACGCATTATTAAATTACGTTTAAAAGCATTTTCTTTAAGCTGAATAAACGTATGCAGTACGCTGATGTCTAAGGAGTTTCGACTTTTCGTCAAGGAAACAGGCACCTTCAGTAGCAGCTGTAGGTCTCGTCACACAAGTACTGAAGAAGAGGCGCGCTAAAGAACTAGGAATCAGTTGCGAAAAAACGTAGTGTAAGACTACATTTACAGTGTTTCCATGACTCTTCAGGGGATCCGGACAGACGCGTTTTGTGTCTGTCTGTGGTCTTGCTGTGGAATGTAGCCCTGGTTTGGGCTGCCCCCCTGTGCCGTTCCCCACAGCAGTAATGGCTCCAGCTACTAGTAATGCAAACTATGCCAGTTTTTTAAGCGAGTTATTAGGTAGCTTGATTGATAGAACTAATAGAGGGGAGCAGAGTACTTGAAACCTGCAGAAAACACAAGCATTCAAAGTCCCAGGCAAAGATAGCCTTGAGAGCAGAGGAATAAGTTTCTGTTTCATGGCGGCTCAGGTCTTTCTGGATCTTACCCAAGTCACGTTTCACCTACGTTAGGTTGGTAGCGGCGGACTCTTAGCGAACCACTGTCAGAAGTGATAACAGGAACGAAGTCTGTGGATTATGGAGCATATGGCAAACGACGCCTACTCCTCTGACAACAGAGGGACACAAATAACTCCAAATGAACGACAGCTTGAAGGAGATGCTTCTGAGCCAGGCGCTATAGAAGAAAGCAACGCTCCTGACACTGATAATCATGAAAACGAGACTGATATGCTTGTGCGTCGAATTTCGAGTCTTCCGCCCATGCCACAGTCGCACAACTCAGCAGCAGCTCCGGCCTCTGCACATGGAGGCCACCAACAAATGCAGCGGCAACAAGAGGAAGACAACGACTCAGGAGATGTAGAGCAGAGGCGTGCATTGGAGTTGCTCCGGTCTGTCGATGAAGATGGCGACAACGGAGGGCAAGTCATTGTGTGCTCGGCCCCTGGTGAAACCAAAGACCTCACGCCCCTTGCTACTAGCTCAGCAAATGCTTCAGGGGGTGATGGTGCTCAACAGTACTTAACCTACGGGGGCCCTGGTTCCATAGAAGAAACTTCAACGCAACCAGCACAAAGGGGTGCAGGCTCCTCAACAGGGGCGGTTGCAGACACGGCGCCAGCTGATGCAGTAGCAAACCTTCCTGCAGACGATTCTTATATAGCTCAGCTAACCATGAGAGCACTTGAACACGAGCGCGAAGACGTGCTGAAGGTGAAGAACACCGGGAGGGACAACAACAATCGCAGCTTTAGCACTCAAGCATAAATCGTAGCGCCTCAGATCAGCAGCTCATCTGCCCTTTGCCTCCATTTTATTGAGTCATATCCATGATTCCGGGGCTAGCAGCTGTTTTCACATATTTACCACCCCAGAGGCTCTTCAGTTTGCTCTACAGGAGTTGGAGGCCTACCCAGAGTTAGAGTTTCTGCGACGCGAATATGAAAAGCTTCACCAGGCACTCAAAACTTCTCAAAAAAATGAGCTAGAGCTTAAGGCCAAGTACGCTGCGCAAAGCCTTTCTGGAAGATGTTGGCTGTGGTATCGGGCCCAATCTGCTAGTTACTGCAGCTTCCTTGTGAAGAGCGCTGCGCTTTTCGTTTGTCTGGGCTATACATCCTCAGGTGCATGGAGATGAGCAGCGCTCTGGCGGCAAATGCGGCACAAGTTCATGCAGCACTCAAGGAATCCAGTAGCGAAGAGGAGACCATCAAGCGATTAAAGCGGGTCAGTGCAGTTCCAGAGCTGCACTGTGAGCGCCAGCATCCGTTGCGAACCCAAATTCACAAGCAGCGAAACTTACCATATGGGGAAAAAACACGAATCGCATTTTGGCTGCATTGCGTGACTCTGTAGGACTTAAGCGCTTCTTTGATAGAGGTAGCCAATGGGAAGGCTCGAGAGGCAGCGGAGACCAAAGCAGCAAATCAGCTCCGAGCTCAAATTGAAGAATTGTACAAGTGAGCTTCAGTCCAGGGCATGGCAGCTACACTGTGATGCCCAAATACGTTTTGAGGTAATACTGGATGCGTGAGGGGTTCAGGAGGATTGACGAGGAAGAACGGCATTCTTTGCAACAAAATGCCCGCCTGAATGAATTACTACAAGAACGAGACAAATTGCAATCAAGTGCGGAAATGCTGTAAATATCAGTTTTTTTGCGGCATGGCAAGGAAGATGTCACCTGAGGTCCACAGTTTTCAGGTAGAATATGTAGAGCTTTTCGCTGATGAATACAGTCTAACACGTTGTTGAACCTTTCACTGGCGCTTCCGCATTTCTTCAGTGACTGACAGGCTCACGTCCACCAGCGAGTCTCTAACAAGAGACAACTTTGAAGCTATGAAGACTATTAAAGACCTAGAATCCAAGTTATCTAAAGGCAAGTCCTACAGTAACAGCAGATTAATGAGACTATGGCAACAAACGTTTCAGCAGCTATTAACATTTTATAACATATATACGCCCCTGCTGCGTGATTAAAAGCTGCCTTACGTGGGAGGGCCAATTGTGAGTTGGTGCTTCCACCGACAGCATAGAAAGACATCCGTTTTTTCCTTTTATTGCTGGTTCATGCAATGGGACATTCACCTATTTTTGTCAGAATATTTATTGTTCAGCGGTGGACAAATCACTATTCTTTTATAGTTGTTGCTAGACGTTCTGCTATGTCGGCGTGATAGTGCTGCTTTGGACTCCACAAAGCATTCTCGGTTGATAATGAATCTCCTCAGGTCTTCAAGACCTTTACACTACGCAGGAACAATTGCAGGACCGGCGTGCTGCAGCTGAAGAGGAGGCAAAAAAGCGAGAACGCCTAGAAAGGCAGCTCAAACAGAACAAGTCAAATTACACAAAAGTAGCGCGGAAACGAGAAGTAGCTGCAGCACATCATGCACGTGTCCACTCAAGTCTAAGAATCTAAAGTGGTCACAAGAGCGAGCCAGCGTGATTATGCTAACGCATGACTCGGCAAACAAACTCGTCCTACTCGCTTGTGGTCAGTCAATTGCAGAGCGCACTTTGAGCAACAACAGCAAGAAATTGCAAAGAAACAAGCAGAGCTGGCACAGTCAGAGGAGCAAGTAAGACCATTCTCAAAATCAAGAATGGCATTACCGCCGCACCACACACGAATTGATCAAGGAAAAACTATCACGAATGCGTTTGATGGCTTCTAAACTCCTCTTACATGCGAGGCTTTTGTTCATTTAGATCACTGCCCTGCAACAGCAGCTGTCCGTGACTCAGCAGCAAGTTCAGCAAGAGGTGCAAGAATCACAGGAAATTCAGAGGCGCATTGCCGTAAGTATATGTTGCCTGCGCATATCCTCCAGAAGCGTTTAAATATCCTTGCATTGACGCAATTTTGAAAATCATCACGTGCTTCCGTGGGTGTGCAGCAAACAGAGCTTCGTCTAAATGACCAGATCTACAAGAATAGCCGTCTCAAGGCAGCAAACGAGTGCGAATTATTCGGATGGCATTTGTATTCTGGTTTTCTCTCCTTGGAGCTCGCTTGTGTAACTCTGCAAGGGCAGCTGATAGTGTTAAGCATCATATTTGCCCTCCTGCGGAATTGCCCACAAGTATGATGTACTGCGTCACCTGAACTCTTGTTGCCTACCTGTTTGTGGGGCTTCAGGGAAAGAGAAGCGGAGCTGAGGGCAAAGCAGGAAGAGCTCGAGCGCATGAGATCTGAAAAGGCGAGCAGCAACTCAAAATCGACTCTGAACTGAAGTGTTGGACTCAGAAACTTCGGCTCATGGGGCTTTTGCACAGTTGAATCGCTGCTTTGCTTGCTTTTACATGCCGGCATTTTTATATCACACCATAAACACACGAAAATAGCTCCCTGCAATTTAGAAATTCCTGGATGCAGGATCGAGTGATCAAGCTTCACGAACTTCTGAAGAAGAAGATGCAGGTCCTTGAGGCGGACAAACGCACTTTAGATGAGCAAGCGACCGGTAACTCTTGTCGATCGGTCCCTCTCCTGTTTAGTTTTGCCACTTCCGCCCGCTACGTGCAACAAGCCGGCGCTTCGTGTCATAGATTCACCATAAAGACAATTAAACAGAGCAGCTTTTCCGTGGCAGTGTGTTGAAATTTCACAGCGCTGAGGCTAGAAACATCCGCTTCAGAAAAGGAAATGGACACACTAAAGCAGCAGGTACCATGAACAAAAGCTTCCTCTTGCGTAATGGTGGCATAGCAAAGCAAAGAATAGGCAGCATATGTGTCCATCTGCCACCATCTGCCCGGCTTGTCGTCACTCCACTTCTTATTCGCTAGAGTTAACTTGCTTCCTGATGTTTTGACCAAAATTCCCCTTTTTGTTGAATGGAACGCAGGCAGAGAATGACAAGCGCCAAATCGAATCCCTGTTGCGCGAGAGGTGACCTGCTGTCGAATTATAATTGTGCTATGCTGTAGCGATGCCGCTTGTGGATGAGAGCAATCCTTCACAACAACGCCAGGTCCGCCACTACGCGTTACCTGTTGTTGATAATTATGTCTTGCGCAAAGGGATTTGTTGTCTAAGAACCTTCTTAATGCGGACGCGACTGTGAAGAAGCATGCAGACCTGGCCAAGCAGCAACTGACTCACTGCGAGCACCTTGAGAAAGAAGTTGAGGGGTACGTTCACCTTTGTTAAAGATTGTTTCTTTTTGCAAATAACCGCCTTTCAGCGCAGGTGGTCACCGCTGAGTGGCCAGCATTCGTGAAGTTTACCCTGCAGATTGCCGTGTTCTAATATCATTAGAACATATTTCTTGTTCAATAGGTTTCGGCGGGAATGCCAGCAATTACAGCAAAAAGTAGAAACACTTGAAGCGGAAAGGGATCGCTACGGACACACTCTCAACAGGAGCAATCAAAAGTCGGGCCCCACCAGAATTTATGCCACAATTATCTGTTGCGGAGTTTGCGAGGAAGTGTTCGATAAGTGTTCGCCTTAAACCTTAATGGTGACAAATTTGAATTCGAAGTCCCCGATTGTACTTTTACTGGCGGAGGTGCTAAGCACACTACTGTGTTTTGGACCGACTCTGCTCACAGCACACCAAAGCTGTCCCAGACAAATTAACATATTTTTATCCCTCGAGGCTACCCTGCTGCTTGAATTCAGATACTTAGAAAGTCTAGAGCAGCTCAAAAACGAGGAACTGCGAGTGGCTGAGCTGCAGCGATCCATTGGAGAACAACATGCAAAACTTGCTGCGCAGAAGACATTGTATGAGGCTGTGCGTTCCGATAGAAACCTTTTCTCCAGAAATCTTATAGCCAGTCTCGACGAAATGACAGAGCTAAAACAGTAAGCGACGCATACCTAAGATGAATGTGCGTGTTTTGTTTTCTGTCCCATTCACGTCGGTGGAGGCAAACAATGCCTAATATAGGTTTCATGAGCACCTTGCCCGAGGGCACGCTTTTAGGGGTGTGCATTACAAGTGGTGTTAACCGACATGTATCTGGAACAATTATGCCCGTTTGGTCGTGTTTCTGATGCCTTGCTGCAGTAAGTTTAAGCTCATGTTTCAGCAAGTGGGCCAACTAAAGGAAGAAATAAAGGGAAAAGATGCAGGGTTGCTGAAGCAGCATTTCGAACATAGAAGAATAACATCAGAAAATGAAAAGCTGAAGGATGACCTGGGCAAGGCTGAGAAGAAACTTGGCTCTCTTGAGCAGATCATTGCGTCACAAAAGCAAGTTCAGTGAAAAATGAACCGCACAGCTGACCACTGGCGAGCCACTCATTATCGAACCTAGAGTATAAAAGCTAAAGTGCTTGTTTCGTTGTGTCTAAACTAGAATCGAATCACTAGCAGGGCACTGAGCACTGGTGTGTGCAGACGTGAAATTAAGAAGCTTGAAGAGACAATGCAAGAGGCCACGGCTGAGAAGGCCAACCAGGCAAAGGAGTTCTCAGCGGTATGGTAAATTATCCAGGGAAAGAAGAAGCTCTCTTGCGTGTTATTGCCTCCCCTCCACCAGCCGTTTTAGGCGGTTCTTCACTGTTCTACTGTGCAAGATGGCTTTCGCAGATATTGGCGGAAAGGGATATGCTGGGAAATCAACTGCTTAAGAGAAATCAAGAGTTGGCTCTTCTATACGAAAAGGTGAAAATCCAAGAATCCACGCTGGCAAAAGGTGAAGCTCAGTACAAGGTATGTTGTGCCGCTCACTAGTCTAAAAGGTGAGAAGGCTGGCTTCCACAACAAATGGCTGGACTTAGATGACGACATTTTTCCTTACTGTATTTTTTGCGAGGCTGCTCACTCTATTCTAATAAAAGTTCTATTCGCCAGATCTGGCATTCAGTTCCAGTACCCGAGATTTTGGTGTTTTCATTCAGGAGAGGCTCAAAGAGATAAAAGACTGGAGCCGACAGTGTTTGGCGTTCAGACGGGAACTTCGCAACCTTGAAGGAGGCGTAGCTGAAATGGAAGCACTCAAGCGAGAAATCTTACAGCTGCAGAAGGAATTACTGCAAGGCAAGTGCTGACCACCTGAAGGCGTGCACGTTCAGCTGTGCGTGTGTAAACATATCCTAGATGTCGCCATGCGCTTCGCTCTACTGCCGAATAAATTCGCCAAGCGCAATAAACCAAACTACACAGTAGAAACACACAGTGCAGCATCTTTCTTTGGCTTGTACTGAGACTGTTTTGCGCAGAGAGGACAAAGGTCAGAGCTTTAACTGAAGCACTGGCAACGCCCATGAATGTACACAGGTGGAGACGGCTTGAAGGGACTGACCCAGCCAAGATGGAACTGGTAAAGAAGATTCAGTCTTTGCAGAAACGACTGATCGCCAAGACTGAGGAGGTATGTGTACAGACAATTTCAAGCAAGGGCACAGAACTGTAGCTTGGTCTTGGCGTAGTTTGATATCCAGTGCTTTTAACGCAAAACTGTACGCGGGCTCAGGTTATTGAAAGAGATCTGCAGATACAAGAGAGGGAAAAGCTCTTCGTGCAACTCAAGGTATACTTAGAACTGCCAAACGACTGCACTACAGGACTAGAGCAAAAGCCATCAAGCGATTTCGTGTGGATCTCTTAGTTCAGGGGCCATGTGCTGTGCTGCTTTCTACTTTGAATCAGACGGCGCTCCACAAGCAACCTGGAGCTGAGGTTTTCGCTCAAATGCAAACTCTACAAGTGGTACGAATCTTCAAGTAGCTGCCTTTAGATATAGCAATTCATACTTTCATCGTCATTTGTCCGCGTTGCTGTGGCTGGCCCCCAGGATGTTCGCACCAAAACCAAACAGCTCCGCGCCGCCGTTTCAGAGTTGCAAGTTCTTCATAAGGAGGCAAGAAAATTACTTACTTTTCGACCAGGATGTCACAGACACCTCTTACATGTCTAAGGGACGAATTAGTCTCACAGCTGGGATAGCCATAGCCATACAAAATGCAAACGAACAACTAACTATCGACGCCTGCAAGAACACTTCAACGCGTGTGCATGCGAAAAACAACAGCCGGCTTGCACCCCCTGCCCTATTCGTTCTTGCTGCCATTTTAGGTCACAACCAAGAGAGACGAAATAGAAAGACTTCACAAGGAGCTGGAGGTTTGTCTTTACTATATCTACTCCCTGTGTAGCAATGAGCAGCAGTGACAAGAGTTATCAAACTCGGCAGAGGCTAGCATTTAAGTGAGTAACTTGTTCCTTGTTGGATTTTTAGGCAGTTAAAAGCCGCTATATTGATGGAAAACGGATTGAAGCAAGCGAACAGCAGAAGGGGCAGCAGCTTCAGGAACAACCGGTTAGCGCTATGCCAAAATTGATAGTCAAGCAATCAGAAGCCTCAGCTTTATCGATGCAATGAAGCAGCAGACTCTGTTCACGGCCAGCGTGGCCTGGTCGCAAACAGAGTCTGCGGACGAATAGACATTTATCCATGCAGATGCAAGACGTTGTCAGCACAGATCTAGATTTATGAGCCTCCGCTGGTACCAGATTGGCATCCCTCTCCGCTGTGTCAAATGCAGGCAGACGAAGCCTCTCGGACTGATACATTCTTTTCCTCCAGCACTTTTGAGTACCTCACAGGGGGCGCCTCTAGCATTCAGAGCTGAAGGGGATGCTAGGAAATCCGTACCCCTTTTAATCTAGGTGACGAAACGGCAGTCTTCTAGTGCAGCAATTTTTCCTCTTTGTCGGGACAAAATAGTGCAGACTTTTATGCGCATTTATAATCTGAATAAATCCAGCCTCCAGTGTGTGCCACGCGGCATGCACAGCATTTGTGGAAGCTCAGCCCGCTTCCCTGCATTGGACGCTACCTGCATTGGACGCAAAGCTCTCATCAATTCAGGGTCTCCACAGCGCACACCACTGGCAACTCGTGGCCAACAAGAATATCAGCGGAGTTTTTCCCAAGGCATGTAAAATGTAAAAATTTTGCAACGAGCTTGTGCTGCTGGTTCAGTTGTTTTCCTATGCACCTCCCAGGTACCGCAGAGGCAGTCATTCCTACAACCATAGTACCCGCCATGCCCATGAGTCTCTCATACCCCTTTCCACCAGACCGCATGAGCAAGTCCAGTGCCGCGAACAATAGTTATGGGATTTAAGGGGCGCATTATCTTTAGGAACAAGTTGTCATCGTGGTGTTGGGTTGCTGTGGGAAGATAGCCATTGGTGAGGCCCCAAAATAGGGCAACTTTGTTTAACATTATTCAGTATCCCGTGCCCTATACAGCAGCTCCGTTGATTCCGCTGTTTTCTAGTCTCTTCAAGCTATGAGCTTTGAGGATTCCTCCCAAACTGTACTCATGGGGTTGGTAGAGCCTTCTATGATTAAACAGATCACTTTTAGACCCCAGATATATGCAAAGGATTATACGTTCCTTAATTTCTATCAGCGTTTGTCATAACAACGGATAAGACTAGCTTGTGCAGCAGATAGGGTCTCAATGGCTGCGTTCATGACGTCGTTGTGTAACAGCGCTCTAGTCGCGCTCTGCAGTTTCACGGTGGATAAGAAATGAGTTTTCGAGCTAAAAAATAATCATATGTAGATAATCACGTGACTAAACCGAAGAATGCGCGGAGAAGGGGGCCACTATTCGTACGAGACTTAGGAACTGTTTTAGCAAGTAGTCAGAAACTCTCTCACTGACATGCATTTGCGTTGTTTCCACTGTTACCGTTGTTTCTAGTGGGGCTTGGAACTTCCCACAAGAGCACACGCAATTTGGTAGTGCTAGAACCCTCATGAAAACCAGGAATCTTGTTTCACCACCACTAAGTGGGACAAGCCCCTTCTACCTGAAGGCCACGCACTCGTTCGCTTGCAATTTCTAAAATCATAACAACTAAAATAATGCTAATTAACTGATTCCTGAACATGTTGCGAGTGAGATCACTGAGCAGATGACTACCGGAAGTCTGTGATTCGGGGTTTTCACCCTACACGTGCTCGAACCTTTGGCAGCGAAACACTACTGGCCCGATTAGGTTTGCGAAGACGGAAAGTTGAATCATTCTTCTGTCTGACTCCCCTGATGTTTCACTGTAAGAATGTTGGCTAATTATCACGTCACAGATGGCCTCGCGCTTCGGTCTTCGAACGTGAAGAGCATTGGGACGTCTGTCGATTAGGGCTAGATTCACATGTCGATGTACAAGGCATTTCTCACTTTTACATCAACTACCAAACGTCTCTCTGCAGAAAAATCATCTATCCGGGAAACTAACCGATATCTCAGTGTTCGAAAATAACTGAGCTAGCTTCCCTTTGCTCACGTCGTCAGTGGTCACCATGCGCGTAGCCGCTTTGGGTAGCCGGTGCAACTCAGTCAACGAAATTCCAAACAGCATACCAAATGACACTTTCTTCTAAAGCTAATTTGAGTTTTCATTTCAATACTTTAGCATTTCAAGCCAAAACTATGTCTCAGACACACAAAATGGCGTAAGTCAAAGCAATTTGTGCATCATCGTCGGCCTACCACCAGGTTGCACATTTTTTTAAGCTTGCTCACTGTTACTGCATATCAGGTCAAACAAACTGTGAGCATTACATGTTGGCAAATAAAGTTCCTAGAGTTAGTGAAGACACCAAGCAACCAGCATTTCTAAGGTTCTTTGCAAGCTCGGACTGAGCTTGCCATGTTAACTTTGAGAAAGGCCACAGCAGGCATCTACTCTATTCCCGCCCAGACACACACATTGCAGGCAGACATATTCAGGATACGGAATTTTGGGTAAGGCTTTGGCTCCACATGCATGCTCTTTCCCGTGTCCTCTTGCTCTGTGCAGTCGCCCTACAAACACGACGTCTGCTCATGCAAAGCGTGCCGTTCTGGCTTTCATCTTATTGGGACTATTCTCTTTTCCTCTCGGACAAGCGTATCCAAGACAAAATCCATACAATTTCAGAGCGAGTGTTCCCCAAAGTAGGGTGTACAGCACGGCGACGGCGATGCCTGCATGGAACGCTCGGCGGTGGAATTCCGTTCATGAGCTCTCACAGGCAATGAGAGCGCATGACAGTCCAAGGCATGTCACGGCTTACCCACAAAGCCAAAACGCACACCCTCAACAGACTATCTCGCAGACGGCAGCCACCACTAGACGCGCGCCTCACGAGACTATTTTGACGACGCATGAATCCAGCAGTATGACACCACGATACCCTGGAGTCAGCAGTGGAACGCAACCACAATACACCCAAGCCTCTTATGCTCAGGTCGTTCCAGAAGGCAGGGGAGTTGCATCTTCGTACGCTTCTGCAGTCGGAACACCGCAGCATTCGTCATCGGCCGCTAGCACAAATTACACGACTGCCGCCTCAACCCATGTTAAGCCTGCTGCCCGCCGTCCTAATAGTATGGGTTTCCGTCCACCCCCGCAGCTTTTTAGAGATCCTCGGGGAGCTACGTATACGCAAGCTGGAAGGACCACCAGCAGCTTCATGGGAATTGCTTCGACGGATTCCTATAGTCCGTATTCGTCAGCAAGGCCGTCCGGCGACACGTCACGAACTCCCGCAGGAAGCGATGGCGCAGGAACTGCAGAGACAACCTCTGCTGAGACCACTACTGCCGAAGAGGAGGAATCCGAGCCAACTGAGGAAGGTGAATCTACCGAAGTGCAAAGTTCGGGTAGAATGGGGGAAAGAAGGACCATGAACCCATATGACCTATCGCACATATTTCCGGATATTTACCAAGAAGAACAGCCGCCGTCGCATGAGAATATGGCACATCAAAGCCTTGAGCTGTTGGAAATGACAGCCTTGAACTCCTCGGATGAGGAGTAGACATCCCTTCAGGAATGCCGTAAAAGTATCCCGGTTGTCTGCTGAGAAGGGAAGAAAAGGCAGCGCCATGGCACAAGGCATCACACCGCTGCTAAGGCTAAATGGCTTTTGAATTTTTATCCCCGCAGGAAAAACGTGAAACCCACGAACATTCCCGGTACAAAATAATCGACTCAACACCCCTGTTCATACTTGCGGAGAATGATTCGCTGCACCATATTTACACATATATATATATATATACGCGTTCGAAGACCTCTGGAGAGGGCACAAACAAGCCTGTTTCGCTCTGTTGGCCACTGGCCATATTTTTTAAGCCTACGTTTCATTGCTCTATATGTTAAAATTACTCTACAGCCCTGACGGCTGCGCCCCGGAATCACCTCTAGCTAATTTCCACGAACTCGTTTCTCCATAATTCAACGGAGAACGTGGAGAAACTTCATACTCTACTATGCTCAGCTTCTTGAGCCGAACCTCATGAGAGTTCAGCCTCCGCGCAGCGCTGTTCGCTTTATTAGTGTTCCTACTGCCTACTAAACGCAGACCTTACTTGTTAACAGGAGCATACGCATTCGTGTATCGAATTTCAGATGGAATGCAGTTCAAACAAGCTTGAAGCGTCCAGATAAGCTGCTTGAAGCTCTCTTTGCCACGCAGCAGTAGCATTATAAAGCATTTTCGCTACTGCAGTTGTTGTCGCATCTTGCCTGCAAAGTACGCCTACTTACCCTATTCTTGCACGTTTGCAAGAACTGTACGAGATGGCCTACCGCATGATAGTAAGGAATGCGTCGCTGTTTTCTTCCTTTAACTTATTAACCCGAAAGACTGCTCTATGGGCAGCAGCGCTCACCTCGACTTGTAGTCCCGTGTACCGTCTTCAACACTTTATGTATTCAAAACACCTTGTGGACAGACGTGCAAGACAATCGTTCTACCTACCTGCCTACATTGTACGCATTAAGAGCCCACACGCGCCTGGCGTTGAGGCCCTCCAACTTCAAGCTTGCTCACAGTATACTTGTGGCCTGTCGCCCCTGAATCGATTATTCAGATTCCCAATTTCATGTTGCGCATAACTTCTGCGCAAGCGATTCGCTTAACTGTTGTCAGGGGCCGTCAAGTTGAAAATTTTAAAGAAGCTGTATGATGCCCCACCGCGTCCTTTCGTATCTGCTCAATTGTTACGAGCGCCACTATCTCTGGAGAAGAATGGTCATCTATAGTCATCCGTCAGCCGGAAAAAGTGCCAGCTAATCTACTGCATTGGAACTTCTGGGCACTCAAACAGCCACCGCATCCTTGTTTTGCTTGCCCGCAAATTTCAGGAGCTCTCGGCAAAAGTCTGCACTTCGCTTATTCGATATCATCAAGGTAGGGCACAAAGGCGTCAAGTTACAGCATATTCAGACAATTCCTTTTGAATTCTCCTGTGGCACCTTACACTACGTTCAAAATGCAGCGAAATCCCTCTTGAGCTTAGCTATCCCACAAGGAACACTCTGGGGTCACCGTGCGCTGTATATCACAGAAAACGCATCAAATTGTCCTCCAGCTCTGGGGCACTTCACCCTAAGCCGGAACATTCAGGAATTAAAAAATGAGATTTGGACATTGTCAAGCACGTGGATACTCAACAGAGCAGAGCTCAACTCCGCTAGTGTCTGGGTGGTTAGCTGCGGCCCACTGAAAATTGTCGGCATTCTCCAGAATAGCATAGCAGTCGGTTCAGCGCGCAGTGAGGAATCCCCATGCACTGCGAACCGCGCCCTGTGTGTGTGCCACCAGCAAGTCCAACAAAAACTTGAGATCACCCTATCAAAAGATTAAGAAAAACTTAAGCGCGCCAATGTGCAGCTCTTTCCCGCACGCTACAGCAGGCCTTCATCGAGAACGACGGGAAGAAGGCAGTTCCAAACTGTGCATCCGCTCAACCTAATCACCGCCAGTGGCCAAAATATCTTCGTCGATCGCCAAACTGAGTATGTCACCAACAATTCTCGGCAAAAGGAAGAATGAAGCGCCGCCCGATGAAGCAACTAAAGTTTGCACGAGAAAAGCATACCCGCATTCGCAGGACAAGAAGGCGAACACTCCCCAAAATGCGAGCGCGTAGCGTGTGCAGCTTCCACCCAAGGGCATCCCTACCTCCCCACAGAGACTTTCGAAAGACCGTCCTTACTTCGTGGACACGGACCGTGTTATGGCATCCCTTCGCAGTTTTTACTATACCAAGCACACGTGGATGTCTCAGTAGTGGAACCACTGTAACATTCCAGGTCGAAAGTTAAGCTAGGTACATTGCACCAAAAAAATCGGATCTGGTCCTACCTTGAGCCTGCCACAGCACCGAGGCACCAATGTAAATGCCCGATGGAAGTCATGAGTCTTCCTTACTCCTCGCACCGAAGAAACTTCTAACGCCCTTAAAAAGCATGGATGCCGCTCTAACATTTTGTGATGTGGATTTCGCACGTTCGAAGTTAGGGGGATTGAATGGGTTTGTATCCACTTCCAGCGTTACGAAGCCCGACCCAGCGTTAAGCTGCAATATTCCTTCATCTAAGACGCCATACAGGAGTGGGCTGGAGAAATTGAATAAATCCATCCCGGTGATGTTCACCTGAACACTTTGTAACGCTGCAGCCTTGAGTGCACCACCAAATCCTGCATTCGCATCCCGATGTAAGCGCTCACATACTGTTTCACTGAAGAGCCTCCACTCCACACGCAATAACCTGAGAAGGGGCACGCATACATCAATGCGAAACGTCATGAAAAGCTTGCAATAAAAACCCTTCGGACAGGGTCGGCTGCTGGAAACGTGTCACAACAAGAAATGAAAAAAGACGTACCATTTGAAATAGCATTCTCCACCGTTCATCCAGCAGTCATCAACTTTGCCTGATATCGTCATAATAGAGTTCAACCGACTATATGTAGATGATAACCACATCCATTTTTCATCCGCCTCCCTTTGAGATTCTGTCCTTGCACCTCTTAGGCCTGATAAGGCTCCCGATACGTACTGCCAGTTGCTTGCACGTACATCTAGTGGACGATTGTAGCCGGTGCGCGGCTGCAGAAGAAGATAGACTTCCGTTCCAACGCGAGGGTCCTTGCCTTGTGAAAAAACTGCACCACAAAGGTGATCCAGCAGCCCGTAGCTACGGTCGCTTTCTGGGCAAATATACCTAAATACCACACTGGCCCACGGCATCGGGTGCCCAAATCGGTCCTTGTTCCACAAAGATATGTAGCGAACCTCCACCTGAAACTCTAGCTCAGGGAAACTCCGAGTCCATAGTAGAAATCTTCTGAGTATGTTCCAGCGAGATACCTGAGACCTCTTACGATTGTGTCTCGACTCCCATGCAGATGACATTTCATAGTGGGCCTTCTCCATCATCGAAAGCCAGGCGCAAAGCTGTGGTCCTGTCCTTTGGGTGTCCAAAATTTCCCTGCCGTCAGCAGCAGAACCACCGAGAGGAGTAACAACTAAGTTCCCGGCCTTGCCAACGCGGCAGCCATCTGGACTCATCGTCCATGATTGGCGGTGCAAGGTGCTGGTCGTGCGAACGGAGTTTCCATCGGAAGAAAATATGCCAACGTCAGCTATAGCCTTCTCAATAAGCAGAGACGAGTGGACTAACCCTAAAAGGACGAAAAAATCAGTCAATCCCATTGTCGGCAACGGAAGGTCCCACACCACAACGGAAAACAGCAACACCCCCTGTAGCTGGCTTCAGGCACAATGCATTGAATGCATCAGCGGTGCTGTATCCAATATCTAGTTTCATAGATGTAAGAAGCCGTTTCCTCAAGGGGACTGCCTTCTAGCAGCAAGCTGAAATCAAAGAAGGGACAGCGCCATCACCATGAGTCACGGGGCTGGAGCGATAAATTTCACTATGTGAAAGCGGCAAGCAGTGTTACTTCCCATGTATCCCTGGATGAGAACTAGAAGAAGCATATTCTTATCATGTCATTTCCTGAATACCCTTTACTGTTGACAAAAGGGAGTGCGAGGCACGTCATGGCATATGATTGTGACCAAATACATGCCCCGATGGTTTCTAGTCTGAGCTGTGTGACCAGGCTTTGTTGGATGGCATGGTGCTACAAGTGCGAACAAATTTTAACGTTGAAGAAGGAGGACTCCTGTGAGGAAATAATGAATGGGTATTCCGCTACCAGAATCTAGGTTCCACGAGATGCTGGAAACTACCAGATAGATATCGACTGTGTTACGGGAGGAGGAAAGCTTGTTTGGGCCAGCTGTTTCTTTACCACCTAGTCTGAGAAAGCCTAGCCAGAAAACAACACAGGATTGGTAGGGCCACTACTTCAATAAGGGCAGTGCCACACGGGGACTCAGGGGATCATCGTACTGCACATCCCGATGGGTCTGACGGAAATGCTCTTAGCAAAGCTATAGATTGCGATGTCTGCGGCCAGGCTGAAACGACATTGATCAGTCTTTGCACACAAATGTCAGTTCCATTTTCAATGTTATCAGAGAGCTCCGGGGTTTCTTTTTCCTAGCTTCTAGCCTTATAGGCATTCGCACTCTCTCTACCAGCATGCGAGCCGGGCAGGGATTGGGGCGTTCCAGCAGCGCGCTCTGTGAAGCATACATTACTTCAAACATGTAGTTACGGGCTCGTACTTGTAGTATTCGGCTGACTCATACGGCCACATTACATATTTTTCAGCCTGCATCTATTGTGCTCACGAACAGATACACTCTAAAACCCGATTCGCTTTTCTAAATTCTCCCCAAAATAATTAGGAAATCCCAAACTATATTTATGAAAATTTGAGTAATAAAAAGGGGACATTTGGAATAGATCTGAATGCGTGATCCCTTCCAGTGGGTCAGCGCCCTTGTGACATCGTAGGCGCCCTGGCCAGCTCTGGACCTAGGGCCCGCAATAGAGCTACCAGGGCCCCCAAAGCCTCTATCTCCTCGTGAACTAGCGAATATTAACGAATCTCTTGACCTGTTTTATCACTGACCTCTGAAGGCTATGGGGAGGCCCCATTGTAGTGCCGTCCGCTACAGTACCTCTGCTTAAAAGACTCATGTGAGCCTTCGTCACAAAGCAGTCACGTGAGTGCCCGGAATGGCGTCATTAGAAGTGCTCATGCGACACGCCGATATCACCATGAAGAACAATAATTGAACAAGAATTGAAGGAGTTGCTTAGCCAACAAAGGCGGTATGGACGCAGAGCTGCAATTCTGGTTTCCAGGAAGTCTTTCTGTGAGCCAGAAGCATACCATTAACTTACTTAGGGCTACGGGGGAGATCCAAGCCACATTTTTAATCAGGTCTCCCCGGAGCGAGCACGTTTGATGTATCAACAAATTCTGAATGACAAGTACAGAAAATCCATGAGAAAACTGCTCGTCCTTGTGAACTTCTGCTTCGCCAACGCAGGAGTATGTCAGAAAGCAGGAGCTGAAAAGCTTAACCGTGCCTGGCAAACCCTTCTGTGCTACAAATGATGTATCTGAAGGCCATAACGGACATGAAGAGCTGGAGCTTCGTCAAGCACCGGTTGCACAGATCTTCCTATATCGCATACCAAGTAGAAGTGTTAGGTGAGCCAGCTACAGACTGCAGGGTAAAGGACAGTAAATAGAATTGTGTATTTGATGACAGTTGAGATGCAAAGCTTCCAGTGTGAAAATCTTCCTACTTTGCTCGGCCTCAGATTTAGAACGCCATAAGTGTGAGGTTAGCACCGGGTGAGGTAGCAGTAAAAGCATTGGCTCTTGCTCATGGGCAGCCGCTGACGAACGCAGATATTTTGAACTATGACTCACGACGAAGCAAGATAGCAGACACCGTGAGCGCAAAGCTATTATGACTAGGCATTAGCGTGTTACGAGTTTTCGGTGATGCCTCCTCAAGCGACAAGCTCCGAAGCGCGAAAGCGAAGAGCAAGACACCAAAAAATGTGTGCGAACAATTTAGTAAAAAGGGATATTATGGTAAGGATTCACTTGCGCCTGGAGGGCCTTCAGGATACTGTCAGTGTAACAAAAACCCTATAGCTTCTGCGCGCGGAAACTGCGCTAGAAGGCGCCTAAACGACAGAGCCAACTCGCTGCTGAAGATGAACACATGAGGTGTCAGGAACATGGTGTGGGACTGATGTGGATATGAGCGGAGGGTCACCAGGCCACTGATAGCGACGTGTAGCGGAAAGCATTGCTACACACCACATACGTAAGCGACTGGCAAAAGAGGCGGAGATGATTCATCAGCTTGTACAACACATGTGCAACAGGGCTCCAGAAAGGCGGCTAGGACTCCTGACATGCAGGCAGCGTCAGTGCCTGCTATCCTAAAGCCATCGTTGAGCCCATCCGAGAAATTAGGCTCTGCGTCACAATGCGGTCACGATGTTTAGTTTGTATAGCAAGCGGGTTGGCGCCACTGATACGTAGGCTGCATACAACGGCGATCAGCGTATTTGATGTTGTACGACACTATTGTGAGTACTGGAACGCGCAGCATTGGAGGCTTCCTCTCTTCAAGCTAACTAAGCACAGCTAAAGCTGCAGCGGCTTTTTCTACGTTGTACCTTTACCACGATTGAGTGGTTCGTTACTGAACTCCCTTAAGAGTACCGTGCCGTCGGATTGTTTCTTGTGATAAAGTGCCAGTATGAGCAATCACCTACGATACGGTTTCGCGATGCAGCTGGTACACACGGCAGGCCGTAGTCTTGGCTTGACAAATCAATACTCTTAAAGCCTTTCTGAGTGGGGGCTCGTGCCAATGACCCGAAGGGCACACCAGCGAAAAAGTGGAAAAGCTAGCAGGGTTAGTGTTGCCGAGGCAAAGCCACTTGTAAATCGCGCATTCTAGTGCCTGGCTGTACAGGTGCTATGCGTGACAGCTGACGAGGAAGCAGCACTTGCAGTATCCAAAAGCATGCTCGCTAGACACGTATGCATGAATTTGTTTGTCTTGGTAGCCCGTTGAAGAAAACTTTGTTTTATGCTTATTTGAACCTAAATGAACTGTGAGAACAGCTCTGGAATCTGTAGAAACCGTCACGTAGCCCTACTACACCCAATTTTCGGGAAATACAAAGAAATAAAAAGACTGTAGTGCCGTTTTGCTCAAACGCCGTCAAAACAAGGACGAGCGGGAGAGCCCCGACATGAAGATCGAACTTCATCCGAGAATTTCATGGCTTCACTGAATTGAACTGCGAGGCACCGCTACTGAGATGTGCGACATATACACTGAACGGCATTTTTACTTCCCCAGCGCCCTAGCCTTTAAACTGCCGTTCCCATGGAAATAATCGCCCTTGCCTGGTAACCTCCCAACAAAGCTTGCTGTCTGTAGTGTCGTGCTCATTCAGTGCGATGTGCACATGCACACATGGAGGTGATTGGTAGGATATTCGGATGAACGGTTGACTGGCAGTAGATACTGGATGGTGTGCTCCTTGAACACCATACGAGGAAGGTACAGCAGCACCCGTCTCAGCAAGAATTTTTCTTGTTGCAGAATAGCAATGTTGCACAAAGAATACTTACCGCTAGCATTCATATGTTCTCTATCTAAAAGGGCATGAATTGGTGGCGGAAGCTCTGCACTTTTCAACTATGGATGCTGAGATAGGCACCGCTCGCATGGTCAAAACGAACCAGTAGACGGCTGCCTTCTGCTCACTCATATGCTTTTATCGAGTGCAATCGGGGCGTAGTTAGGTCCCAAAGGCAATGCGTGCGCATAATGGTAACTAGCGCAAGCTTTGATTGCAGGACTAGCTATTAACCTCATAGCCATCGCGAAGCGCTGAGCCCATCAATTCTCTAGCAGAATTCGATGACCATAAAATCTGACAAGGTAGTTCACAGATATTCTCCCGCTGGATCCAGAACCTGGATCTAGCGGGGTAGCATGTAAGGAGGCCCACCATCCTGCAATCAGCGTAGTCAAACAGTTTTGCCTTAAAATCCGAAACCGGTTTTTCTGCGCCCAGTGCCAGAAAAACGCAAAGCCCTGCCCGTGGCTCGTGATACTTCGTAGCCCATGTGGGGCAAACTATGCTTCACCAGCAGTGAGAAATGGCGGGATGCTTCGCACTAGGCCTGATACTTGCGTGTACGTTACAACAGTAGAAGCGATTAAACATTGTCGTCACTTACCTTGAATTAGAGCCGCATTGTCTTGACCAGGGACCGCAAGACAGGAAATGTTATCTACGAGTTAGCGTCCCACTTGTGTGTCGTTATATTCGTGACCTTGAGCCTTCCACGTTTTTGAATGCGCTATATACATCTTCAAGGTGACTCATACAGGCCTCAAGAAAGCCGCTTGTGTCTCCTTGAGGAACCAAAAACACAGCATCATGAGGTCAGTGCCATGCTGGGACAGCGGGAAACTGGCGACAGTGTTTAGAACCTTCTACTGTTGTAATGGACACACGACTATCAGGCGTAGTGCAAACCATCCCGCCATTTCACAGGTTGCTTTTCATTATTGGGAGTGCAGGCTTACCAGTTATGGAGACGCTAACAGGCATTATGCACGTGTTCAGTGTAACTCTCCCCCACTCCCAACGAGCACGCTCCTGCTCCCCAACTCTATGGGACGCTAATAAGCCTCTATACTGCATTCGCATGGACTGTTGGCGTTTTTCTTCATCCTAGAAAGAGCCGACCCTACACATATCAGATTGCTGTCGCGTTCTGAGGACTTTTCATGCCACGCATATGAGGGGAACGAAAAATCCTCAGGAGGCGATGGCAATCTGGTTTGCTTATGAACAGCGCTGCTTGTGATGTCAAATTGCGTACACCTCCAGTGTGCAAGTTCACAAGCAGCAGCTGACATAACTTTGGCAGAGGAAAACATTAACTGCGTAATATGTCACTTCAGGGAATAAAAGCTGAAATGCGTCGCATGCACAGATGGATAACCAATGGATGGTGTTGATGCAGATCGCGCACGGCAGTAGCTCCTACGGACTGTTCTCAGTATAGTGGCTTATGACACTTTATTCTAGAGATGTAACTATAAAGATAAGGACGTGAAGGGAGTGGCCTAGGACACTGACGCCGGATGGCAATGACATATTAATGGGATTCGGGATTTTCGCTGAGCACTACAACGAACAGAAGAAACATGCACAGATGCACAGGGTAAAAGTGTCACACTATTTGTAGTTTGTCGCGGTGCTGCAGAAAGCAAAGGTTTCTGTTTTGGAGAGAAAGTTATGAAGCAATTAGGCAGTGTGGAAATTATCAGGGCTCAGCACCGTGGAAATTATCAGGGCTCAGGAGATGCAAATAAAACGCATCTCAATCCACCCATCCTTTTGGAAGTCCCGAGGATTCTGGGATTCCTATTTGAATGGCCGCTTTTCCCAACGGCTGATTACATATTTCGTAGTTCAGCGCACTACATTGTTTTTCATAGGAAACCACCGGGATTAGCTGAGCTACAGTCTCTTCTTCATGGAAGTAAGCCACAAAGCGAATTATTTACTTATTTTCCCCTGAAATCGTTCAATTGCCTATTACTGTCTTCCACTTCCTACTTGATGGCAGGGAGAAGCTTCCTTACAAACAAAATGCACCATTCATAGAATGATGAGACACAGGTACTTCGCTGCAGAGAACCTCAGTGGACAAGTAATCAGCAGCAATTAGCACATCGCGCTTGACGGGTGGTGGCAGCACGAAGGTGTATATTGTCGCAAGGAATGCAAAACGTTGTCCTCTTTGTGTCACATCTTAGAGTGTATCTGAACTTTCCTTCGAGTCCAGTTCAGTCACAAAGCGCTCCCACATAAGCATATCTTAACCATTTTGCTAAAAGCTTCAGGCTGAAGGGCTTGTCTCTGCACTCACACAAACTAACAACGACGACGCCTCCCTTGTTGCTTTGACTAAAGTCATTGCTGCTTCAGAGCGACACAGATGATCGTGTGTGCCTGCCCGCTCTTCTTCACGTGACCCTATAACGCAGCCGCCTGCTTGTCACTCCTTCACATCACAGTTCAGTGGCTGTGCTGCTCAAGTCCAAATGCGCTATGTTCAGGCAGCCGTTCATGGCTAGTGCGAGGTCACGTGGGTGCTCGTCACCACCCGATACTACTAGCTGCCCTTCGTAGCAACTCAGGAAAGCGGCCGCTTGCCCGAGTGTGGCGTTGAAATGTGTTTCGCCGTTGCGAAACCACCATGTTTCCCTGGCGATGCAAAATCATGGTGCCGCTTGCCTAGGTCTCTCGCGTCCCGCGTAGAGGTGAAGGCGAGATGAGCAGACGTTCCTAAATCTGATGGCATGTTCTCGTGCCAAGAGCGCTTTTGCTCTCAGTAGAGGCCTCTCCGCGGAAAAAGCAAAGTAAGTAGCTAGAAAGGACGACCATAGATTCGCTAAGCTTCTGGGGATAGCAGCTCCTGCAGAAGCACGTGGTTCAGCGATCCCACACAGCTTGCGATTCTTTTGGACGCCATACAAGAACAACAATGTGCCAGGAAACGCCGTGCTGCGAAGTGCGCGTCTGCATGAATGCCCAAAAGTGAGTTTACCGTAAGCTCTTCCAAACATCCTGTTCAATTCTAGCCACTTTGCCAACGCCGTGCGCGCCTGCAATGCACGTCTCTTCAAATGAGAACCAAGAGCATTCAACGCTAGGCAGCCAGTCATTCAAATGCCCATGCTCATCGCAGGAGGGCCCGCGCCGCTTCATGCTTGAGCATCCTTCCGTTGAACATTCATTCCAGTGCGTACAAGAAGTAACAGCGAATGCAGATAATCGCGGCAAGTCAGCGGCAGTGTGTATATTGCCGAAGCGGAGCCTAGACTAGCCGCGAGCTAATCAAGCGCTGCACCCGCTACCAACAAGGTACAACACCACCAATGCTGGAAAGGTTGCTCCTCTTCATAACAGAATCTTCGGAAAGTGTTGGCTATCCTGATCGCTCAAAGCTGCAGACGAGTGGCTACCGGCAATACACTTCTCCTCAGCAAAACACAGACATCCACTCGTTCATACACCGAGCACATGCAGGCAGTCAGCGTAAAAGAACATTACTTTCCAAGTGTCTGACAATGTTTTGCAGCCACTCCCGCGTAACGCATATTTCCATCATGAGGCTGTCACCTGCATGCACAGGCTTGCTGCAGACGTAACTAACATATAGTAAGAGGCAGACCAAAAACCCCAAACACACCATGAATCGCGAAAAAACGGACAAAACCACCAGCCTTCTGCGATGAATGCCAGCACCCACTTACACTGCTTATCAGGCACCATCGACGCTTATGCTCACCTCTGCAGTAGAAAGCAACCCGTCAAGGCACTCACAGAACAGCTTTTGGCAGTGCTTACCGCCCGAGAACTAACGCGCGCAAAGCCAACCGATGATTCTTGCCTTGTGTTGGACGCGGATGTGCAGATGACCGCGCCCTGACACGCCCCACATTGACTGCCATGGATACATTCGTCCGCAGTTCCATTTCTTTGAGCTCACCCAGCAGCAACAGCATCCTCTGCTGTACGTAGTGGTCCCGAGCATCCTGACGCAGCAACCAGGTTCAATTCATCCTTACGCAGCGCACCACTCCGAGGGAATGCCAGTGCAAAGCCTAGCCTTCCATCTCTGGCAAAGGGAGCGACTGGCAAAGACGCGGAGCTTGACGACAACGCGTGACGCTGATGCAGGAAGGCTCTCAAAAGCGGAAGGTAGCGCGTAAACTACTTACTGGCCTCCATCTAGAGTTATGAGAAACGTGCAGCTCTGGAGAAACGTCTTCACATTGCTGCTTCAATAGGCGAGGCAGAGTGTGCGTGACAGGCAACTAGAGCACATTCTCACAAAACTAAAGTTGTTCTCTATGGCGCTGTCTGCCATTTCCTGATCCGATGACAATGCTGTGCAGGCACCAGGAAACGTGGTGCATGTTGATTGGTGATGTTCTGTGTGTCAAGGACTTTTACTTTCTCTCCAAACCGAAGATCCCGCAACACTGCTTAGCAGCAAGTGTACTGCTCCGCTTGTAGAGGTTTGATAACGTTTTGAACGGAAGCACAAACGCATGGGCATTGCCACCAGTACAATGATAACTGTCGTTTCCCTACACGACAGGCTGGCGAACAAAGTACTGCTATGGGTCTTTCAACTTTGCTGTGTACTGGTGCTTGTAGTGTCTTATGTTTCGGGAAGCGCTTTAAACTACCATTAAACACCATCAAGCGCATTTGCTTGCTTGGCGGATGACTCTGCAAATCCTTCTGTCATCATGATATACAACTAAGTTGACCCAGCTAGCCAATATAAGCTTTCCGCGTCTTGTGTTCGTCATGAAATGCCAGTGGTGCAGCATAAGCAGTGAAAGATGCCTGTTGCTTCGGCACTTCCGGGATAATGGGAGGAGCAACTGTGTTGGGAATACTTTACTTTTCAAGCTTTCTTGACTAAGTACATTTGATACCCCCCAAGCAACGCGGCAGGCATCGAGCAGTTGCGTGGCTGAAGTCGAGGCAACACCACTCGCCAACAACGAACCTGGGGTATTAAAAGTAACGCTTTAGCGTTTAATAGCGGGGACACGATGAGGCAGGCAATGTTATAACAACAAGTAGGTGCTTGCTTAGGATTCCGACGATTCTGTGGCTGCTTTTACGTAATAAACGCAACTAAGGAGGCTCTGCGGGCAGCCTCACCACGGTATGCGCCTAAGACAAGCGACTCTACATGCAGGCAACGCGTACGGACATGGCACAACTTCGCCTAAACGGCGCACCTCGACTAGCAGCGGTTTTGTGTGCCAGGCACAGCTGCACAAAGTAGCTAACTACGTCGTTTGTATCCCAACTTACTGAGTACTTGCGAATCACACGTGCAATCATACCGCGCCATATCAGGCCACAAGTTTGCCTGCGCCCTCAATATACTCCCTGTGTGCCTCGGCAAAAGTTCACCAGCAACGTAACAACCTTGCTAGTTTTAACCCATGAAGTCAGGCTCGTAAGGCATTCTGTTACTTCCGTTGTCTGGAAAAAACCGCTTCGTGCCACGACCTAGGGGTGCGGCGTTGCTTGCACGCCACCCAACTTTCCGAAATAATTCCCCCGCGTAAAGCGGCACCGCGGCCATCTTTAGCACTGTGACGGAAATTACGCAGAGAATTTGCTATTTGTTGACGCATTGAGGAATGAGTTCATTTAGAGTATTATGTTGGCATCAGTCTGTGCTTGTAATCTGGTATGCGTAGTATTGCTCCTGCATGTCTACCAAGTTCTGAATAAATAATCGGCCACTCAGTGCTCAATGAAAAACACCTTTTAACAGTTTGAACGGTGCTAACGACATCTGGCTGAATTCCAATTCAAAGAGATACGCCTTTTGTTCCTGGACACGACCACAGCTGGCACATTCTGTAAAAGCTTGAAGGGTGCTAACAACTTCTTTCTGAATCCTAGGTTGGAGGAGACAGGCTTCTCATTCCTGAACGTTTGTGCCTTCATTCAACATGATAAGGCAAGGCGCAGCTTCAGTTTGTCTTGGCAGGACCAAGAAATGTCCTCGGCTCGCAAATTCAGTCCTTGTGTTCTCCTGTACATAATGCATATCTATTGAC
This sequence comes from Eimeria necatrix, assembly GCF_000499385.1. Classification (NCBI taxonomy): domain Eukaryota; phylum Apicomplexa; class Conoidasida; order Eucoccidiorida; family Eimeriidae; genus Eimeria; species Eimeria necatrix. Next base: position 61,989 of record NW_013651812.1, on the reverse strand, counting down.
AAGACCAGTCTGCGTCGTCAGGTTCGCTTGAGCATAAAAGCCTCTTCTGCAGGACACCGTAAAATTCACACTGCACTTTCCATACTTGAACCAGCGCAGTTGACTCTCCGTACGCACAATGCAGTACAAAGACTAATGATCTGGTGCCGTTTGCTGAGTATAAGAGGTTACTGACAGCTAAAGCGGTAACTAAAACGCATTAATGACGCCCAGCAGCGTGACTGTAGTGCACAGACACTACAATGGGGCTGGTTAGTGCTCTAGAGAGGATAGCTAGCCAGCGACCGACGAGGGGTCGCAAGACTGGAGGGAGACAGGGCCCTCTTACCAGACAAAAAGTAAGAAAAAGTGATTATATTTTATATGCACACGTGAATTCGTGGAATTGCGTGGAGACTGGGGCTGGAGACAGCGCCGGCGCCAGGGCAAAGCCTCCCTCCCTTAGGGACTAGGAGGCGAGCTCCCAGGAGGGTGCGAAACAGACAGACAGATTTGATAAACTCATGATTTTGTATCCTTAATCACAATAGCAGTAGTTTCTAGGGAATGGATTAGCGTAGGGTGCAGCTTATAGACCCGGCCCAAGGGACTGAAGCACGTAGTCGCAGCTGCGGGCGCAGTGCACTACAGTGACTAGACTATGCAAAGCGTTGCAGGCATGCACGGAGAGTGAAAAGTGGCACCGCCCTTGACGTGGCCTTGATAACTCGTGAGAATGCTGCAACCAGAGGATCAATGAACGCCTCGCGTAGAGACACAGCGTCACGTATTCTATCGCTTCCACTGACTGTTCCTTTTCAAAGGAGTACGCGAAATTGCCAGAAGTACGCTACAGTCGTCGACACTTTTCGAGTAATTAGTGCTCGGTGGAGCTGAAAGAATACATACGGAAGCCACTTTGGGACGCAGCAAATCGGTGGTGCATTGTCCGCCTCTCTGCAGACGGCGTCTGCCTAACTAAAGGTGTGCCGTTTCACCATGATGCAACAGCACGCGCCCTCTTCGATGGCAGGCACGTCAAAACTCACTTGTTTGTTTTCTGTATGAATGTAGCGGCGGCCACAAGGCGCCTAATGGGGTTTCGTTTAACAATTGTCCCTCTTTTTACCTTTTCTCTGGGTGGATCTAATTCCAATGGTCTCCTTAGGAGACCCCCGGTCACTTTGCAGAGCTTTTGTGTAATCTAGTTCACGTAGCATCGTCTTGCTGAGCGTTCGTCTGACAGCGTACTTGCAAGATTTCATTCTAAAGGTGCAGCTATGTTGTCCCGTTGCATAGCATCTAGGGGTTGTAATCCTGCTTGAGTAGGGGCAGAGGAGCTAACCGAATTTGAATTGGCTATTGTAAGTAAGCTGGTTCCAGTGCAAGCACAGTGAACCGCGACTGAGCGGATGAACGAGTCATGGAATTCCACATAACCAAAAATTAGGGGGACTCCTGAATGCCCGAGTGTTAGTGTCCCACTGGAACATAGAAGCGGGATACGCATAAAAACCTGGCGTTTTTCGAAAAATCCACGGCAAGGCCCTTGAAATGGTAGATTCCCGAAGCTGTACCATGGCTCAACGCGGCTTCTGTATGGCAGACAGGCAAACTGGTCTAGGCAGTTCGCTGCGCTGGCGGTAGGAAGTCGGTAGATGACCTATGTTGTTACTTTTCTAGAAAAGGAATAACTGAACTGTTGCTTCTGTGGACATTTAAGCTTCTCCTCTCGGTGGTGCTCAGCAGTGGAGCTCTAGCTAAAACTGAATAGGTGTGCGAGTGAGTTTTGTCCTGTGCCTTTTAACGCCACTCCCGTGGCTGTCCAGTGCGTTCTATTTTGTTGAGCATTTTTGCTGTCATGCGCTTCTGTCGTGTCAGCGCTTGCTCATCCGAAGCTGGTCTAAAGGATGTCCCCAGATGCCCGTCAAAACCGCAACCAGAAACTTGACGGTGTAGTAACGTCGCTTGTACACTGCGCAGATTCGCATTCTGACGCGTAGTGACTGCGTCTCAGGTTAAACTAACGCTCTCGTTTACCGCGAGCATTGTAAAAGAGCTTTGCAGAGCGGTTTACCAGGTCTCGAAATAGAGCACGGGTAGTGCATTAAGTGCCACGCGAATTAAGCAGAGATCAGGAGAACAGGGGGAATTCATCAGGATACTCATGGTGCCACGTTAACACCTACCTTGGCAGTGGCCTGAAGCAGATCACAACAACGTCTTGATGATAGTCTCTTACGAACTTAATTTGCGGCTGAGAGGTAATTTGCAGCCCAGAGGAACTCAGAAGCCGTTTTATAATGTCACTGTCGAGCTATTCGCACAGTGATTCAATATAATTTTATCCTCTTAGGGCTCAGGTTTACGCTGTGCCGTCTGTGATTGGCGAGGTGGAGCCCTCAAACCAGAACGAAGTCTTACTGCCTTACAGCTGCTGACAGAAAGTGCTGCAGGTGCTCCGCTAGCTGTAGTGGAAGAGAACAGGATAGTGAGTGGCGACAGCGACGTGGACCAGCAATAGAATTTGGATAGACGTCTCAGCTTCTACCAAATACCCGATGAGATCTTTGTGGTAGAGTTGCTCACGCGCAGTGTAAAGCAGGTGCCCTTCAGGAGAGAGAGATGCTGGCAAGAGTTGCCCGGCGTGGACGGATTTTTGGCTCAGGCATTCGGAACGTGCACTTTCCCGAGCCTCGTTCGATGCCCGCCTCAATTGGATAGCCCTACTTTACTCTTTGCTTTGATTCTAGCGAACGCTGGAAAAAGCTGTGATAGTAGCTGATGACAGGGAAAAAAACGCGGGTTCCTGTTCTATTGCAGATGTTACTCGGAACGGTTTTGACCTTCCCGGCTTTTTTTTGAAGCTGGTACTCGCACCGAAGACCTCCAAACGTCGAAGCTTTTGACGCTGATGGCGATGCGGCTTTTTGTGCAGTTGTAGAGCTTCTTCTTAGCACCACATCGCGGAGGTTATTAACAGGATCGCTCCAATGGCAAGGAAGCAGTGCTTTACGAGTTTTCGCACTAAACCGTCTGCTTTCAGTGATTCTCTTATCAGCTCGCTATGGGATTTAGCAAGAAACGGATTCTTGTAACTTCACGATGCAACGCGCTATTCTCGAATTGCTTCTCTAGAACGGCTTCTATATCATGCGCAACACTGTTTGTTGTGCGCATGAGCCTATGGAGCATATGAATGGTGGGGGCAGCGATCACAGTGAAGTTCGTAAGCGTCATTGCTGCTAGAAGCAGATGCTATTCCTTGTTCTGGAAAGGGTAGAAGCGCCTGCAGAAATGAGAATAAAACCCTGGGAAACCCGAGCCGTGTGTGAAAAGAATGAAATAGTGTGTTTATGCTAGAGACGCAAGGTGGCTTTGTGAGTTGAACTCACTTTCATACTGTAGAAGCCTTTTGTTATTGCTAAGCACCGGTTATACCCCCACCAGCAATAATGCTCAGCGAGGAATGATTCCCGCAGTGAATGTCAATTCCCTTATCGTAGATGGTAACGCTCGTACAGAGGTCTAAACTGTTAGATAAAAGCGTAGATATTTCTTAAGTGTGGGTTGCGGCGTTTCAGAGAGCTGTCAACACTTCTGATTTTGGTGTTCTACAGGGCTGCGGTAAAAATCTTTCAGCTCTCTAACTCGTCGGTGCTTTAATACTATAGAAGCCTTTAGTCATTGCTGTGGACCCCTTATACCACCACGAGCAATAATTCTCACATAGGAATTATTCCCGCAGTGCATGCAAACTCCCTCATTCTAAATGGTGAAGCTCCTACCGAGGGCTCAACTATTAGAAAATCGTATATTTTTCGTATATGTGGGTTGTGCAGTTTCATAGAGCCGTCCACACTTTTACCGCTATTGCTGTTTACATAAGAGCACATAAGGGACACTGCAACTCACGAAAGTAGGACTGTTCAATTCCGGCATGAGATTAATCATAGGTTCAATGAAAGCAGTTGCTACAGAAGTTGTTTAAGCCACCCGTAGACCTGCTCGTGAATTACCAAAACGAAGAAGTGAAGACGCCGACCAAGTGAGATTCGAGAGAAGTGATTCCGTCAAAGACTGTGCAATCGGATACTTTCTCAGGAACAGGTTTGCTGTTTTCTGACCTGGAAACTTCATAAATTCATGTCAGTGTCGGATCACCAGTGGGCGAGATCAGGGTTGGTCTTATGCTAGTTAACATAAAAAACTGGTCTTCAGCGACCAAAGAGCTGCCAAGCCATGACAAGCATATGGCGACTCGGAATTCCAATCAAATCGGGAATTGCTCTAGCAGTCAGGTAGCACTTTGCCTTCAATTGTTGTTTATTCACCATGGAGGAATCCAAAGCAGACAGAATGAAATCCTCATCCTGTTGCTGCCACTCTTCTGAAATGTATTTAGTCGAGATACATGCATGCAGGAAATAAGTGAAGACGGACTGTTAGTATATGGTAATAAGACTAGTTAAAACTCGGTGATGGAATACCTGTTCCTCAGACTGATGGATCCACCAACGGTTTCATCGCAGTGGTTTGGCAGCTTTTTTTTCTACACGGTGTCCTAGACAGGGCGTTTTTCGCTTGGAGATTGCCTGTGGGAATGATTATTCGGGGCGCGACGCGCCAAGTGGACGAACCCCAGCCATGTGAGTACCTGCTTTTCACTTTTGCACTTATGGTATCAATTTGCTGCGTTGGCTTCCTGCAGAGCAGCCGCGTTGTAGTGCTTGCGCACTGCACAGGCAGTCACTCATAATGGGACTTTAGAGTGCTACCGTCACGAACTTGGAGGGTGATTCCTTCATAAAACTTGAAAGCCTCTCATTTTTCCATACTTTCTCTTACTTTCTGTTTTGGCTTGGTGCCTTCAACGGGTTCCCCTCCAGACCATGCAGCTCACTGCTGTGGTCTCTGGGGACAGGTGTGCTTGCTACCTCACACTCATGCATATCCCTATTTAAATTAAAGAACCTGCCTAGGGGAAGTGTGCGCGTCTGAGATCTCCGAGACACCCTAGAACCGCGTGAAGCTTGCAGAAATATTCTTGGCGCTCTTCCGACATGGATTTGGAGCTTAATGTAGAGGCGCTTGCTCGGTCAGAAATGTGTATTACCTTGCTGCAAGTGAGCGAAGAGTTTGGAAAGGTTTTCTCAGCTCAAGACGTGTCTTCTCTGATCCCTTCCTGTTCACGCGAAACGTGCGCATTCGCAGAACCACCTGAACGCCTCATTTCTGACGGAGCAGAGTGCCTTCACCAGTCAAAGGGCTGCATCTGGGAGAGAGTATTTTTTTGCGTATCTTACTGACAAGACAGACGTAAGGCTGTAGCACTTTTAGGCTGATCGTGATGTACTAGATACGAAGTAATCTGGTATGCGCTTTTGTAGCACTTGTGGCGAGACCTTCGCAGTGCACTAGTTCTTTCTGGTGTGTCTGACCTTGCACCCCATTATGCCGGTTGTATTCTGCCTCACAATTATTCGCAGCGTACAGGTTTGATGGTTTTCTGGATACATTCACTGGGTAACAATCGTTCATAATCGACTATGGTTGTCCTCTTTCACCCAGTTACTTTCAATTCAAGAATCATAGTAGAGAAATTCCCGTGCCTGTGTGATGAAGTATATCTTCTTTCTGTAACACACTGAAATATCGGGACGTCGTTGCCTCTCATATACTGATGAGGAAACGAGGAAGAAAAAAGCGTTGTCCGAGAATTTCAAACAGACGAACACTACAGCTCTACTGCGAGATCGTGGTAGCCCGTTTATCGTCTCTGGAAGCGGACCAACTAATGCTGGTGACATTTCTCCGCATGAAGTACAGTCTTTGCATATGTTCCAAAGAAGACACTGCCCACTGAATGCTGACCGAATCAGTTTTGCGTTGTTATCATGTGGTATTCACCGCGTCATCATCCATATTGTTTCCCGCGTACTCGCGGATAACAAAATTACAGGCATTGGAATCAGCATGCTCATTGGAAGCTTTGGAATCACCAAAGCTGAGCATTTGTGCATCCTACGGAGTCACTTCTGTGCAAGAGCTTCGTTGAGAAGACATGCACTCAGGATTGCAACGTTTTCAGTACAAGTAATTCCCGCACGAAGAGAACAACCAGAAGTCTTGTAGAAGCATAGCCGGTACAAAATGTGTACATAGAGACATTCACAGCTACTGCTTCTGGAGACAGGCTTTGCTTCTGTCCATAATCCCTTGAACATATCTTTTTCATCCGCATCCCTAAGAGAATAGCGGATCCTTTGCGTTTCATTTCCAAATTTGTGATTCAAGCAATAAACTGCCTTTTCGGTTTCTTACTGTTCCCGGTGTTCCTTTAGAAAGGAAGCTTACGCAGTGGTTGTGCGTTACTAAAATAACGTTTTGCATTTACTGCGGCCATGGTAAAGTATAATGTGCATTCATGAATCTTTCTGAGAATGAGATGCTTTACGGGCGTGTAGCCATTCTTCTGAATAAATGTAAAAGTGCAGAACCAATGATAGCGCTTGAAGATTTTGAGTGATTGCACAAACAGTTTTGATCCCATAATGAAATCGATATTTCCTGTATTGAAAAAAGCAGTTTATGCCTTCAGGAACTACTGCGCGTAGAACTAGTGTTTCCCCCTAAGGTGAACACGGGCGCTACGGACAAACACACCGAGAAAATCGGCGGTGTACAACTGGTTTACCACCAGTGGTACGCCGCGGATTTTCTGGGTCTCTGCTTTATTCATGGCTGCAAAAATGTGTTCTGGCTATCACTTCTAACGTTGGTTTCTTTGTCTCCGAACGCCTTTGTCACGTGGTCACCAAGAGTGTTTCAAGATATCTACATAGCACACACATGGCCAGAGCTGAATAGCATGGAGCTGCTCTGCTTCACGAATGCTCAGGCAATTATGTACTCTCCCTCCAGATACTATATCAAAGACTATGCCCGCTTACAGTATAACACACTGTGCATATCTGCTCGCCAATATGAGCATATAGTTTCCTATTGCAAATCACACACGTTCCTACAATCACAGAAGCCAAATACATGGAACAGAAGAAGGACAGGTTAACCAATCATTTCTGTATTCTACTGAAAATTTCTTTGACGGGAAAACGTTTGCGTCAATAAAAGTACCGTAAAAGTATCATAATGATTATTCGAAGGGGAAAATCAATTCAGTTGTTGGTTTTCTTTACCTTCCCTCAGGTACAGAAGTCCACATATTGGCTAAGGCCCTAGTTACTAGATTTGCGCTGCCCACACAACATTGTCGCATTACTTACGGTGTAGAAGCAAATTTTGTCCCTTGCTGAGCTTACCGATCTGCATCCCTCAAACGCCGCAGTCAAAGACAACATACGACACAAGAATACTCAGATATTCCTAGGTCATACGTTGAATACACAGGAGACGCAAGCCTAAGTTCTATGTAACGTTGTTTATTCATATCCAGCCATACTGGTTTTCCATTAGTCCATTGCCATTGGCCTGCTAATATAACACGGCGCTTCGTAAAAACGGCACACGGATAGTGATGTTCAAGGTGTCGAATGTAGTCGACACCACGCAAAAAAAAAACAGGGAATAATCTTGTGTTCACTACAAAAATTGTCTCTGACCGCGCAATTGCTGACTGAATCCAACATCAGACAGCTTTCACTCTAGCTTCGTGTTCACCAAGACACCCACAGAACACAGGATTTTCAGCCCTCTTCACGCAAACAGCTCTATCTATTCTTTAATCGAATCAGCTGTGGAGCATCTTTTTCACCCTGAAGAGGAAACATAGGTACTTCTGTTGCTCATCAGGACACGTATCTATTCCCTAAATAAATTTGATTGCACTCTGCTGCTGTCTCCACCGGTCATAACGTCAAGAAATAACGACATTAGTTAGCATTTTACACGAGTTCTTCGCCGGTGCTCATGTTAGCTAACCTCACTCTAATGAAAAACCAATGTTGCTGAACTTACGCATCTCAGGCTTTCTCTGACCATTTCATACAGCTTTTTCCATCTAGGTATTTTTTCTGTATTAGCCTGATCATGAGCCCAAGGCCTCCGCTGTGACGAACATACACGGCTCTGCCAAAGCAGTTGGCTTCGTGATGTTGCAACAATTTTTCCACCTTTGGTAGCCCAAGCAAAAAATGGCGACGAACATTTTTTCATTAGCACTGACATTTTGGGAAAAAATTCATCCGCAGAGTCTCAGCGTAAGGGTCGGTTGTTCGCTCCGTTGTGCGCGCCTGCGGTTTCTCCAGATCGGCATCTCTCACGCTTGAACAATACGTGTTTATATTCACTCTTGTCAACACTAATTTCTTACTGAGAATTAGTTCCAAACAAAACAGAAACATATTCGTTCTTCCCCCATTATAAACGCAGAGTAGAGAATATTATTTCCCTGGACTCAACTTTAGCATGTCTGGGCATTTATGATTTGATTCCCCTGCAGGGATAAAATGCGTCTATTCATCCATTTCTTCTTTGATATGTAAAAGTGGTTACGCGAACCGCTTATATACCACATAATTGAATAGCGACGTTTACAGGCGTTCAACTCTGTCGTATTATCCTCATAGGAATAGCCGACGTTTGCTGCATGTTTTTCTGTGGCGGGTACTTAATACAGCAGTTGTCTACTGTCGAAAGGCTGGTCTCGCGAAGCTAGTGCCATAAAATTCATCTTTATATTTGTCCAGCAGTAGCGTAAAAAGAAATATATATAGGGAACCGTGGCAACAATTTGTTTGTTATTCTCGTTCAGAGTGTTGCGTTCTCAATAATCCCGTGTAGGTTATTATGGTTAAGCAAGCGTCATCCTTGCACAGTGGCTGCAGTACATGGAACGCTGCTCGCTTTGTCTAACTGACCTAGGGCTTCGCTGCTGAGGTTGCTTCTCCTGAGTAGGGCTTTCTAATAGCAGTCAACATGAACATACGAAGGATAATCAAGAAAACAGCCGTAGGTGTGAGCCGAAAGTTCCTCAGCGATTTGGCCCTCAATGAGACCTGCGTGGATGCTTTCCCCCTCCCAGGCAATACACCCACGCAAAACCACATTACCGCATTATTTACATAGGCGGCAAGCCTCTAAACTAGTCGATGCGAGAGAGCTCTCTAAGTGCCATTTCTTCGGAGCTTTGATAGAGAGAGCGTCGAAGTCTGCGAGAACTTGTTGGCTTCAGCAAGCTTACCTTACATAGACAATTATTCGTTTTATGGTGGGCAATGCGGAGCAGCTTCGCAAAAGCTTATTATGAGTGGAAACACAAGAGGTGTTGACAGCTACAACTCGAGAACAAATCAAAATAAGACTGCAGTACAGCTCATTACTTTTGATCCAGTGACCTCATACTCCCCTGATTGCGGATTTGTCAGAGATGCATGCAAATTCCATTATGCAGGATCGGCACACAAGCACAGGCAGCTGAAGGAGCAGAGAAGCGAAGCTGTGAGTGCCAAACGAACTGGAGGTGGCATCAGCTAGGGGCACTCGTCGCAGTATCATATTTTTTTTTCATAACATAAAAAAACATTAATCATCTACAGAGTCATTCATTATATTAATATGATTGCTTCAACAAAGTTTTTTTTTTCTGCAAAGTAATTCACTTATCATCCAGCAAATCGTGTCCGCGCTGTTTGTGTCCAGTGTCTTCTTTTTCGCTCTCGCCATTCTGCTAGCAATATGTAGATGCACTTGACCTATTGCGCATGGAGTAGTGAACAGCAATTTGCTGTGTTGGAAACGCTTTCTCAGTTTACCTCTGTGCTGCTGCAACAGGCAGGAGCATTTGGTGTGTTTTGCACGCATGCACACTCATATTTCACGGAAGCTCACTGCTATGTCGAGTTCTCCGAAGACATGTCTGACCCCCGTTTCTCGTTTCCTTATTTTGCGACTGTTTTTCATCGCTTCTTACCGTTAATGGAGGCCGGCACACGTCATTAGAGTACGCCGTGCGCAACTACAGCTTGCAAACAAACATTTATGCCAGCGTCACAAGCAGTAGCTGCTACGAAGCTGCAAAGACACGCTCATAGCAGGAATTCAACCTCGCGACAGAGAAACTTTGTGGTGCATAGCCAAGAAATTGGCACTCTCTATGGCTGAGAAGAGCTTCTTTGAACATACCTGTGCAAATGCAGAATATGGTCAATTTAAATCATACACAAAATATGCGACTGGACGCGAGGTTCCGTAGTCTTCATGCTGCCTGAGGCTCCAGCACCCAAAGTGCTCTCGAGGTCTTTTGCCAGAACATGAGGAAACCTCGTTCTTGCTGGAGGAAGCCTGTCGAAAACCTTTCGTGGGGACCACGCAGGACGCTTAGTTTCACATGAGCAACGAGCAGGTGTATTCAAGGAAAAGTGTTGCCGAATGCGCTTCTACTTGAACAATGACTTTCAGTCTGTTTGTTTCTTCAAACTAAGAGTTGGCAGCAGGCTTCGGGTTTCTTTCATTAACTTCACGGTTTATGAATTTCAGCGTCCAATCTCTTTGATAGACATCTATCTCGTCAAAAGGCAAAAAAAACAAAGAGTAAACTAACGATGCTTTGTCGTAAACATGGAGAAGCTGCAGCTGTTTTATGTGTTCATATTGTCTCTTTTGTCGTAATCTGTCTGTGACTGTTGCTACTCCTCAGCAGGGAGCAGCACGCCAGGTGGAACGGAATACCCTGAAAGAGTAGTCTTCTTCTTTAAGCTGAAACCGCTGCATATTTCAGCCATTCAAGGTAAAAGCAATTCAAACTTTTGAATAAGTCCAGGTGGTTCACTGCACTCCCGATGTGCAGGACAAAGGCGGAAGTTCAGGATAAGTACTCTTTTCACCAGAAAACAGCGCTGCGCCGCTAGTTCTCGAAACGTTGTCTATATGGAAACATCCAGCTAGAACAAATGGTCGCGCGTTTGTTAATTTGAATCTTTGAGATCATATGTTTACTCCGATTCACGAGGCCTTTGGGAGGAAAACACCAAGGCAACGCGTCCACTCCACTATGAAGAAGACTTGAAACCGGGAGCGCGGGGTTCCTGCGCGCCTGCAATGTTTAATGCTCATAGACAGAACTTTTTGCGGAGCGCAAGTAGCATTACTGCGTGAAATGTGAGCCCATCTCTGTGAATTGTATTTTCGTGTTCGAATACCCATGAGAGCCAGCAAAGGTGTTATGCTGCTGTTTTTGTGTAGCCTTTCCCTCACGTCAGATGCAATGAGGAACCTTTTATTGCATCATTCAAAACATGATGTTTGTAGTTCCGACGTTACGACGACATAGCAGACTCTGGAGATGAAACTCTGCTGCTTGTGGTTCGCCTGCCGTGATTTTCCTGCGAGGAAGATATTTCTAATGCTCATGTTAAAACGAAGACATCAAGGAGAGCATGCGTATGATGAACAACTTTGTTGTAGTCTGCTTGTCTTGTTCGGCAAAGGCTAAAAAAGCAGGTCTGCCAGGCTTGTTCTGTAAAGAGTAGAAAGCGCATCCTCCGCAGAGGTGCCCAGCCTATTTCAGTATGTAGCGTCTTACTGCCTGCAGGTCGACATCGACTGACGGGCACACCATTAGATGGATCTCCCTACAACACTTGAAGGGCGTTTTCTCCTGCTTTAGCCCTTTCCAGGACTCTGTGGTCTCACAGAACGCATTGTTGTGATTGCTGCGGGATTCGCTGTTGCCAAGTGCAACTACACGGGACGACAACATTCCTATTTCTAGCGTAGCAGTCGATCATGGGAGATCTTATTCTGAGAAACTACTACAGCATTCATTAAGCGCAAATCTATATACTGAATGTCTTCTCCTGGGCGTTACATCTTATGAATAGTATCACCTTGACACCGATATTGTCGCCCATTGTAGAATTGTACAACGCTTCTTTAATTTTTCACGTCACTGCAGAGCCTTTCTGAGATGGTTTTCGCTGCTATTTTCCAAGGTCTTCAGTCTGCGAATCCACGCAACCAACAGTGCAAATGGCTTTTACAGCTTTTTCTCCACACGTCTGACCAAACTTACGTGCTACTGCTTTCAACGTACACTAAAAGAGCTTGCAAACAGCGCTCATTCGTACATGTGCGCAAACTTCCTTTGCCTGGAAGTATCAGGCTGCATCAACGCACTATGTACAGTGTAGGCATTTGGACACAAATACCTTCATGGCTTTGCCTCAGAAAGGTTTACCGAGAGTCTTCTCACAGTTTTTTATTTGCTCATTACGGCTGCTTCACGTTCCACAGAAAAATCGTAGGAGAGGAAACTCATACAAGTCGTTTCCGCTTCTACGGCACTCCTAGCGTAAAAATGCGTTCTCTGTGCATTACGTGCATCAACAGCACACTTAAAAGCGTTCTCTGAGCAGCCTATTGTTTCTTCCCTGCATCCGAGCGCGGAGACATTGTTAAGGGAGAAGGGTTCAGGCTAGTTTCAAGGTCACAAGCAGGATTTAGCCCGTGAGGCATATAGGAGAGCATTGGTGGCTGCAATTATTGGAGGGATACCTAGTTGCGTTTCCTCACAAGAGCATCCTAGCCCTCTATGCCCAATATTTGTATGCACGCACGGCAGCCCGGTGAGCAATGCAATACAGTGTGACATCATCGGTGAGCAATGCTTGCTTCCCTCAAGACAGAAAATGACAGTCCGTTCATAAACGCACAAGAGGAATTCTGTTGTGGCTGCCGCAGCCAGAGTGAAATGCCTCGAGGCATTTCACTCTGCGCACCGCTCATGGATTCTCCATTCTCGGCATTATGCAGACTTAATGAAATACTTGCTTTTTCTTGGAGTTTGAGGGCACTCCGGCACCTAGTAAATGTAAATTTCCCCCTTGGGAAATAAATGCTTTTATTGGCTTAGTAATCACCTCGCTAAGCGAACAATCGTTTCTCTGTAGGCCTGTTGTGCCCGCAGATTCTGATAAAGCCCATATTTTCCCCAGAATCATCGTTAGTATTAGATAGCCCGATGCAAGCCTTTCAGGGTGACATTTTGTCTGTGATGCCCTCATTCTCCATCTTCTGCGTGAAAGGACCGAATACGCGAAGTTGATTTTTCTGTGTTTTACTTTGCTTGACGGCAGCTGCAGTTACTGCGGTCATCACTTCCTCCAGCAATAGTTCGGATACTCCTCCTAGTAACGAGCCGTACTCTCTATTAATACGGTGAGATCCAGAGATACTTTTTGCTGCCAGCTTCTATTGAGCTTCTGATTTCCCACGTTTTTTTGCTTCAAACTTTAAAGGACCTTCCTGTTGGAGAAACACTGTCTCTTCAGAGCTGAACAAGTCTGTGGTCCACCTTATCTTGCCTGCGTATACAGCTAATGGCGTTCGAATTTTATTTGATGTAGTGGCTGAGTCCCGGAAGTAATTCTACTTAGCGGAGGGAGTTGAAGACCTGCTTCACAGCGTTGGTAGGATAATGAATGCAAGCCCTTGTTTACGCTGGCAGTTGTCGGCATGGGCAACTGCCATTCATGATCTCGATAACGAAAAACAAACAACTAGCAGCAATGTATTTGCTTTTCATTGATTTCGAAGTGTAGACTCTAAGTCTCTCTACAAAAGAATCATTCTGCAACTCCGTGGCTCTTTCACCCAGGCCTCAGCGCACTAGGAACGCACAGCGACTGAAATTGCTCCAGCTGGTAATGAGCAATGTATCTCAAGAACTCCTGCAGCGATACATGGAAACAGGCAACTCCAGTGCAATCCTAAGAACCAGAAGTATTTAGTCCAATCGTTTTATGCGCAGCATTCCGCTAAGTCACCGTAACATGCTTTGATGGAGCAGCGATAAAATCAGGCATGAAGAGCAGCGAACAAACAGCGGAACAGGATGTACTTAAGTCAAGTGGCTTCCCACTAGGGGCACTTCGGTACTGCCCCAATTTGAAGCTGACAGAGATCCGTCCAGAAAGCTCAACACACTGTTGGCAATGCAGCATACGATGTGAAAATTCCATTGACTGAACTAGGTGCAAGCTTATTAAACTGAAATGACAAAGCTCCGCACACTTGGTCTGCGTCGTACCGTCTGTGTGCCATGGGAGAGGTATTGTACTTTACAAATAAGCTGCAGTATTTCGCTTCATATTACTTTGTTTCCGTGTGAACACTGCCTGCAGGCCAAGGAGTCGTGAACAAAATAAACTATTGGCGTGGACACTGTAGTACCAGGGGACGGCGTGGAGCGTACTATGCCTGCCTCTACGCCGGCGGACGAGATATATCACCTATTCGCGAAACGACAAATTCAAGTCAGCTTGTCACCAAAATAGATCTGGCCCACAACGTCGCAGGCTGATGCCTCGATGTCCTGAGAGTAGTCTGCCTCTGCGCCGGAGCGGTGCGTCCGCAACCGGTGTGGCATCTCGGTAAGTCTGCTGAATTATGCCGTGGCGTGGTGCCGTGCCTAGATTTCTGGCACTATGGAATCGACGCTAATTCTGTAGAACGCCCAGCTCAGCCGTCTATTGCTGGTCTTTAGATGCCCACCTTCTACTGTTGGCCTTTCGACGCCCACCGCAACCCATTGGTGTGCTCATGCACTACAACCTCCCCGCTGCCAAGCTCGAGGTCACCCTTGTGAGCTTATCGCATACAGTGCGCATCATTCCTGCGTGCTGTGGGTGTTCGCCCTAGTTGCATACACTATTTCCACTTATGCAGGAGGGTAGCCTCGTTTATGAATCAACGGTGCCTTAACCATTACTGCTACTTCGCTGTTGTTGTGAGTATACGTAATGCCTAATGCCTTTTGTTACTACCTAATCTGCTTAGCTTCAGAGCGGTACTGTCAACGCTGTAGCGAACACGCAGTGGACATGCAGGTGCTCATGCTGCCGCATGGGCACTGCCATCTCCCGAACCTCTTCGCGATACGAATAGGCATTAGAACACACAGAGGTGTTGGGCGGTGGAGGCTCGGGCCGGCGAGCATAGTTGGTGAGGCTCGCGAACACAGCACGCGCAAGCGAAGGCGGGGCATCTGGCACGGTGCTGAGGTCATTCCTTTGTGAAGCTCTCTTTGGTGACGCTTCGCCGCTTGACAACTTACTGTGCTTCATCATCAGAGCCTCGCTGATTACAGATATATCCCACAAGCTGCAATTCGGCCAGGTTCCCAGCAACGTCACGCGCATAGGACCGTGGCTGCTTCAAATGGAAGCAGGTCAGGGACCCGCGGACGGTCAGGAGCGAGCTGTGACACGCACAAGACGTTCTGGAACTCATACATGACCAGCAAGACTACGCTTTAAGTTGTGCCTATTATACACTGTGAAATGACAAAGGGGGCCAGACGGAGCATTCAAAAATTTGAGCAGTTGTTGGAGGCAGGCAAATGTTTCCTGCTGATCCACACTGTGTCTCCCACGGCATATTCCATTGCGTGTCGTCAAGAGTCCGTATAGGACATCTGCTGATACTTAGCGCGCATGATAGAGGTCTGGGTTCGGAATTACTTCGTAATTGGTGTTGCGAAAGTAGCATCAAGAGCGCCAACAGTGTCCAGGTCTGCCGCGGTAAGGGGATTTTCCCCAATCATGATCACGAAGGGTGAGAACTCCGTCGAGGAATGACCTGTAGCGTTTTAAGCTAAGTGGAGTCCCAGGAGGAGCTCCTCCCAGTCGTATTCATCGGACTGAAGGTATATCCGCAGCATCTGCTCTGCAGTGCAGTTAACTCTGCCGTTTTGACAGCGCCCGTTTTATGTTGAAGGAGTTGTATAGCTGGAGTCAAATGTCCCGATGAAAACGAGGATCGCTTCCAGAAATAAGCACGTGAGGGGATGGATGATAGCTGAAGAAACGGTTTTCCAAGGGTTCCACCGTATCAGAAGCGGGGTATGACCTCTTGATTGCAATAAAGTAAGCCACCTCGCTGCGGGAATCAACCAAGACGAAAGTAGAGTCGACCCTCACGGTAGTAAGGGGCAATTCAGTCATAAAATCGAGATTCCTGTGGTTCCGACGGCGCGACGGAATGAGGTGCTCTTGGAGAAAGCCTCTGGGCTTGTGGTTTAGTGCTTACGAGGTGCAACATTGCGTCCAGGACACAACATAAGCCGTGTTGGAGGCTCGCATGCCTGGGCAATAGTAATACTTGCTAAGAGTGAGGAAGGATTTCTTCTGTGCGCGGCGCCGTGCAGTTAAAGGGTCTTGATATAGTGAGAAAAAGTAAGTGACTTTCGCAGGGAACTGCAGAACGCCGATGCACCAAAGACCGTTGATGGAAACACGCAAGCACGCGGCCTCGTAAGGGAAGGAGAAGAGGCTGTTGCGGAAGTCGACGCGGAGGCCCTCGCAGGACTGTGCGATCGCAGTGGTAGACGCGTCACAGGAAGTCGAACATCTTTGGTACGAACATGACCAGCCTTCGCCATTAGGGGTGCCGGTACTGTGCTGCGATGCTGGCAACAGGTCTGCAGCAACAGGTATCGGTGGCGGCGATGCAGGCGGCAACGGGGACGGCGGAGCCCGTTTCCTAGGCACTCGAGAAAGAAGCCCGGCCAACACGCGGTAGTCGGCAGGAGCCCTTCGCGTGTTGAGGGCCGGGTCGCGCTGGCTCTGAAGTTCGGTGGCTGGGAGTAGTAATGTCAAGGACTCCACGGCAAGGCTGTTTGGCGGCCGCGGGTCGACAAAGAAGAAAGGCGCGATTGTGTCCGCGACCTGACTTTGCTCGCCTTGGAGATAAGTGCTGGTGAGGCCGGAAAATTGTCCAACGAAGTCAAGCCAACGGGGTGTGCACCTGCGAAGAAGCTTTGCTAGTTTGAGCTGCTGCAAGTGGATAATGGCCTGGTGGTCGGTGAGCCTATGACCTGAGCGAGCCAGGGAAGCTGCGTCCACTTCTCTACTGCTGTCAGGATGGTTAGTCCCTTCTGGTCTTAGGTCGAATATGTTGGTTAACTGGGGTTCATGACCTGGCTGAGGAAGCCGATTGGTTTGCCAGCTCGCTCACGGGCAGCACCGGCGTAGCCTGATGCGTCGGTATGCAACTCGAAAGGGTTCGAGGTATGGGGAACGTGCAGGGTGGTGGATTCAATTAAGCTTTGCTTTAGGCAACGCACCGCCTGTGTGTAAGTGTTCAGCCAACGAGGGGGGTGCAGTTACGAGTAACATCTGCAAGGGATCGGGCGGCATCACGTTAATTAAGGTCGATGAGCATCCTGTAGTACTTTACCGTGGAGAAAAACTGGCGCACCTGGGTCTGGTTCTCCAGCGTTTTGCGCCACATGCGGATAGTCTCTATATTATTTGCTGCAGGCTTAATGCCCTTTGCACGACTGGTCCACGCGAAAGACGTTCGTGTTGCGTGGATCTGCACTTACGGATACCGTCGCTCGGCAGATCCGGCCTATAGACAAGACCGTCGTCAAGGTATGCGATGACGTCCTGGCCGAGTTCGTCGCTGCAGACAGGCGTTTATGTTGGCTTGGAAGATAGCAGGCGCCCCTTTTACAACTATCGTGAGTGCATCCAGCGCTTGGTAGTTAACAGCCATAGGTATCTGGCGATCCCCAGTCTCATCATCCCCCCTATCTAACAGGATGGTGGAGGCGGACATGGGCGAGTACGTCGGCTTTATCCACCAATTTACCATCGGGTTGGCGATTTCCTGTTTGTGTGAGAAGAGATGGTCAGGTGTCACGCGGCAAATGGCCGGCTTGCCGACTTGGTAAGTAGCTTCCCGAGCACTAGGAGAATGCGACAGTCGTGTGGCCGTTTCGAAAGTAGCCCACGGGGACGGCTGTCGGGAAAGATGGCCCCGTGTGCGTGTAAGCAATGCATGCGGGGTGCTGCTCGACTCAGGCGGCTCTATCCATTCGTGGAACTGCGAGAACGTTATCTTAATAGTCGCCCATGGAAAGCCCTCCTCGACTGCCGATTACAGCTGAACTCCGGAGCTCAGGAGGCAGAAGAGACCAGTGTTCGTGGCATAGCGAGTGGCTACCGCGCAGCAGAGCGCCCATTGCCCTTCAACTGTTAATCTGGCAGATGTGGTCTCCCCAGTGTCACGCGAGGCTAGCACGAGGGACAACCCGTGTGAAGGATTTTCGAGGCCCTTCGTCTATATGTTTGCCTAATGAAAGCCAGCATCGAACTTGGACTTTGTCTTGAGCTCACTGTGGGATTTGGGACATTTTGAAGACGGGTACAGAAGCGCTATCGCTTCTTCCGATGTCACGCCCGGCAACTGTTTAGCCACCGAGTCCTACACTGGGTCCGCAGGAGTTCTGTGCGTCTCTTCGCTAGGGCCAGCCGCAATAGAATGGTCCAAGCGAACTCGGAGGATGGGCACACCACCTGCCATTCACATGGGTTCGCAGCTTGCCGGAATGAAAGTGCCATGCGACGTTACGTTCCGTCATCCACCCTAGCCCTAACACCAAGTCGTAGGGTGTCGGTGCTACGAAACAGTCGCCCGAGAAACGTTGTCTTCCACAACACATCGTGAACCCCTTCAAGATGCGATCAACACGTAGTTGGTGTGCGTTGCCTATCATAAAGATCCACTCCTCCGGTAGTTGCCACACGCTGAGCGGTAAGAATTTCAGTACTCTGGGGCTAGCGAAGCTCCTGCATGCCCAGGTGTCTAGGAGCGCATCGCACAGGTTGCCAGTCACTTCCACGCTGGGGACTGCACTCGTCCCCCTGCTGCACAAGACACCAAATGGGTTTGTCTCCTTTGCTGTACATACTTCGCATTACCGCAAAGGCAAGGTGGCGCCCTCCACAGATACAGCGCTCTCGTCATCTAGACGACCTCTCTCAGTCTGATTGAATCCTTTGTTGGTTCAGGCCTCGATACGGGACGTCGTTACGCAATCCGTCTTCTCTGTTCTTCCATAGTCTGTAGGCTCGCGCCTTGCGGTACCGTCGCCGCACCTGCTGGTAGCTCCCTTTCGGGCAATCTCATTCCCCAATCAGGGGAGAAGGGAATGGCGTTAGGCCCTATAGCTGCTGCAAATATCGTATCCTTGCCATAAGCGGTATGCCTAGGACGTCTCCCGCAACGCCAAGGCCACTACGTTTAAACGTTCCGTGACTTTACCAATGGGATACGTCGGCTCGTTTGTGAACCCGGCATCGATGTTCCCCCTTTGACGTGTAGTCGTGCCGCAGTCCCTTGCGTAGTGCTTCATTCTGCCACGACGCATGCGCGTTTCCCCAGAAAGTCGAGCAGCAGCGGCGCGCGAGGAACAGTCCCGTGCCGTATGCCACACGCTTTACACTCATAGCGCTCCAGTTACGTCCCATAGGGCGGGCGACGGAAGATCGTTCTCGTCCCTGTCAATACCGGGCGTTTGACGGTTCACGGTCGCCCACGGGGTCTACAGACCAGCTCGTGCCGCCAGTTGCGCAATTCCTTGTCTGGCTGCGAGGTTTCCAACTCCGCCGGCGCTGCCGGTGCTACTCTCCAACAAGGAAACCGGGCTATTCCCCCGCGTGTTAGCGCCTTGCACAGCTCACGGGATAATCCGGCGAGAAAGGAACTGGCGTGGCCAGCTGCAGGTATCAATGTACCCCCAGCAAGGGTGTTCGCGAACTGCGCCGCCTACTGCTGGTGGTCGCCCGTCCCCCACCAGCTGGCAAGTCGGCGTGGTACTTGCTCCCGGTCCAGATGGGTAAAGCATTGTAAGATGTCACACTTTAATTGGGCCCATTGTGTCATGTCCATGCTGGTGTCCTTCAGGTGCAGCCAATATCCCATGGCGTCCCTTCTAGATATTCTGCGAGCACGAGTTCCCATTTCGGTTTTTCTATCCTTTGCTTCGTAAAGCGGAGCTCAACAATTTTCAGAAAGCTCTTCATGTTTTTAGCGCTTTCGCTGGGTAGCTCCTGGTAGGTGGCGGGAGGATCCGGCTACCTCGTGTGGAACAGAGTGAATTGTAACTGTGCTACGTCCCATGCTAACCGTGCGTAGTGCGCGGGGTCACCGTCGTGGTTATCTCCGGTACACATGGCAAATGAGCGGATGGTATGTGAGTCCTAATGGCCGCCTTCAGCGTCGCTTCAAACGAAGTATTCATTTCCTTAGGGGGTGGTAGTGGAATTTTTGAATTCCCGAGGCTACTGTTTTCCCTCAGTGTGTTCACTGTATAGGGGGGTGGGGAGGTTCTAGACCGCTACGTAGGTACTTAACCGGCGTTCATTTCTTGCGCATCCTCTGCGGACCCTAAAAACTGTATAGTGAACGTGAACTCTTCGACCGTCTGGTCTGATCGTCTGGATACAGTACTGCATGCATTGCTGCTTCAAGAGGCACGTAAGTTCAGTTGTGGGATGCTTTGATAGGTATCCCTTTACCGACCATTACGTCCTTGGTACTGGCCACACTCTTTGCGGCTTGTTCTCTCGGAATTCTGCAAGCATTGAATGTAATTAAAGAAATAGTGTTATCAAGCAGGCCAGCGCCTTTTCAATCGGAAACTGACCCACAACAGAAGTGGACTGAGAGAAGCACGTTGTTTGCCCCGAAACCCGTGATGGTAGGATTCATATGCGGCTAAGAAAAAAAAAGCAGGCCAGTGCTGCAGCACTTGCCACAAGGCTCCAGCACTTGATTACCTGGTAAAGCTTCTGAAACTAGCAAGGGGGCTTAGTTCAAAGTCCGCCCTTCATTTACCGTCGTAGATATGAAATGTCCGCCTGAATAGGCTTCAGATTGTTGCTTGCACGCATTTCTGGAAATCGTTTTGCCCTTATGGGCGAACGCTACTTTTCGACTATTCGAATTAAGAGGTTTAGCCAATGAACGTGGAAGATCCTTCGAACATTTGCAGAGCTGCTCAAGGGGGGTATAAACGATTTAACGCCGGATTAAAGACTTGGGTGAACCAATGGCAGTCAACGCAGAGCAGTAGGAAGCACCGTCATCAGGGTTGTTCATGAGCCTAATTCGACGCGGCACACTGCACGGCAAAATGGCTCGTCTCTTACAGCAGACAGCTTCACACTGTGTCTTCACTCTTGATGCCACTCAACGGCGTCATCCTCGTCCCGTAGAATACACCGCTGAACTACCGGGAGCAAATACGCAAGCCGAAAGCAGCGCCGACAATCCTAAACTTCGTCGTAAGATCTAACATATCAGCCAAAAAGGGATACAGCAAAGGGTCATTTCCAGGGAAGAGGACAGAACGCGCTTCGGGGGGACGTCCTCAGTTTGCTTCGTGCTGCGCAGGCCCATTCGACCGAAGCATATACGCTTGCTTCTCATGAAGTCCCAGCCTACGCGGGAACGCCACAATCTCAAGCCCCATGACAAATGTTTGCCACTTGCTGCTGGAATGCTGCCAGCTGGTTGCCAGCCTTTGCTTGTTGCTCTTGATGGTGTTCTAGGCTCGTGAAGCTGCGTGCAGCTTCGTCGCCGCAACGTGTAGTGCCGACGAACAAAAGGGAGCACTTATTTTCATTCTAACATAATTCCGAAGGAATTGCACAGTCCAGATGCACTGTGACTATCCTCATGAATTAGCGAAAATTGCCTGCAAAAGTAAGTCAAGGCAAAGGTGGTCGCCGAGACCTTCACACGACATGGCTACATGACATGGACGAAGGCACATTTGAGTACCTACTATCCTGTGTACTTGTGAGCAGCGCCTACTCTCGTGGTGCTTAAGTTGTCCACGTCGATTTCAAAGGCCCCTGAGGTATGCAGCAACCACATGAATAGTTCCGGGCACAGCATTTAGAATCTTTTGGTAATCGATCGCATCTCTGCACTTGACTCGCGTGCGCTTGGCTGTTTCTTTAAAATTTGTACTATTCTAACTGCTCCGGACCAAAGCTTTGATGCTTTTCCCTGAAACGTTCTTGCTAAACACTAGGAAATGCCAGCTGCCATTAACGCGACCTTACGCGATGAGTCCGGTCCAGACTGCCTTACAATAGGCACAAAGGATTCATCCCATACAGCAGCATTCAGTCGCCAGCTGCAGCAGCTCCAATAAAATACGCAGCTAGTCGTTGTAACTATGCAGTCAAGAAGGGGAAGAGAGCTAACTCATTCACGCCTACAGGCGACCAAAGTAATCATGAGGGTAGACATATTCAGATATACCATACAGACATATTCAGATATACCATACTGGATGTTGATATTTGATAAATTCTGCGAATTATCGTGCTTCTGCATGCTCCAAGTGGAGTCGTAATCGTACCTTCTGCAAACTTCAACCGTCCTAGAAGTCCTGTTGTCTGTGAAAGAAAGCAATGCAAGAAGTTCATAGCATTCACCATGGTTACGCAAGTCCGCCTCTGTGATATCTCGTAAAGGACTCCCTATGTCACTCTGGTCCACCTGCAATGAAAGGATGTAGCCACAGTTTACATTGCCACTAACAAAAGGAATGAAGGTCTCCATGGAAAACAGAAGTTAAATATAGCACGCGTAGCCCGAGAAGCAGCGAAAAAAACCGGGTACCAATTGTGGGGAGTTCGAAGCGATTGTACGAGTCACGAAGGCAAATAAAGACCGCTCTCACAGTAACTGTAATCGGCAGTGCCATGAACTCCAAAGGCGTGTCCGTATGGAACATGGAAAATTGGCGAATCGAAAGACCTCCTCGGCGATGCACCTGCGAATTGACATAGCAAGCCACCGTCTGTGCCAATTCCTCTCACTGCTACTGTGGAAGACTTAAAATAACTGCTTCGCCGTAGGCGAACTGAACAATGCGGTAGAAGCACGAAAGTATCGATATCTACCAGGAAAAACAAAGCGAGTCTTGTGTTGAAAAATGAGGTCTCCGTGATGTTCAACATGCGAAATGATATCCTGAGGCCTTGTGGGCGTTCTGTATGCAAATAAAAGATGCATCCAAATATGATGCCACTGAATCTTTAAGGTACTGTTGCCATGTGAAAAAGGAACATTGCTGACCTGGATGCTTGCCGCTGTTTCCCTGCACTGAGGGGATACCTGTGTTCCCTCCTTCGCAACTCTTCAGTAGTACTGAATCGTTTGAAGGCCTAGCCATGTACGTGTGGCTTGACATGCCTCGCTGGTACTCCTCCGACTCTCTTTCAACGCTACTAGGAGACTCATGCCCTCCATTCACATGTTTTGAAGGTGCTGCACAGAGCGGCAACACTTTGTGGTGGAATACTGGGAAGCCAACCCCAAGGTGGCGAGCGGCTTCAGGGAATCCGGAATCAGGCCCTTGTTTCCAGAATCGCTTACCCCCCTCTTCAGGTATTCCCACAAGAAGTGGCTCTTGGAGAGGCGCCTGAGGTGCCCCCGAAGAATAATGTTTGGAGCTTTCAGACTGGGTTCGATGGCGACCAGCTGAGATCGGAGGACTTTCGCCAACAACCAAGGTGGTGCCGGATGCTGAAGGCTCCAGAGCTGAACTACGTTTACTTGGGCGAGAAAATCACACAAACACAATACTGAATTACAAAATGCGTAAGAACGGTCCACTGAAGTAGTGCGACTAATTCCCCATCGCAACTGAATCTCCATCATTTTTATAGCATCTTGCATAGCGTGAGGACGGATATAAAGTGCAGGTCAACCGTCTGTGCAACTATGTGATTTTGTGTTGTCATGCCTACCCAGTAGAAACGACAAGCTTCTGTGTAAATGCTAGAGCCCATTTTCTTCTTGCTGCAGAGGAAAACTTCTGGAACACTAGGCCCAAGATTAAGGAATTTAGCAGGACGCCCGTGACCACAATGGGGGTCACCATGAAGCTTGAGGAACGGCACGAAGGGTACCTACGCAAAATAAAATGGTGTCATAACCCCTACACAGCATTTCGTACTGAATGGAAAACCTTTCCAGAGCTCGTGCGGTCCTGCAGCCAGTAGGCGTCATTCGCAGCACAACAGAAGAGTGAAAGGTGAGGACTAGCACATGGGGAGCACGGGAAAGCTAGAATAATACACATGTATGTGATGAAAAGCTTCAGCCTGATGCATGCACAACGTGTTGGGTTGTCAAACGACGCGAGAAGAACTAGGGTACCTCGGGCTCCCATAACCAATGGCGAACATAGTTTCGACGACGAAGAAGAAGTAGTCCCAGTTTGAACTCGAGCTCCCGAGGCATTCATCTGCCCTTGCTTCCGTTGCAATAAAAAGAATCACTGAAAATGCACCCGCAGCACAGAAATGTCGCTCCACCAACTGGCAAACGGAAATCCCGAGTGGCTCGCGGGGCAGAAGGCCTGGGGCTGTGTTATACTCGTCAAATATTCCATAGGCATCTTCTCTTTCGTGACGCAGTCCTTCCCCCGTAATGGTCCCACTAGTGCATTTTGTTAGGTTTACTAACGCGAGAGAATTGCAGCGCAGATGACCACCGTGATGAAGACGAGTGCAACCAGCGGAAGCCATCGAAGGGCGAGGATTGCGTGGAATCTATCATTAATAAGAAATTCGACATATCCGCCCGACCGCCGGAAACGGTGCTCGAGGTTAAGCCCCCCATCTCTTCTGACGAAATCCCTCCGCAAAGACAACGTGTGTGTCGCCGGGGTATCCTCGTCCTCGGGGAATTCCACGTGGAACGAGCGAATCCGCACTGTAGAACCCCACTCTTCCGGTGCTACGTGCTTCACTCCACCATATCCGTGGGAGTCAAACATTATTTTGAAGTTGTATCTTATTTCGTTGTGTTTAACTGTGACAGGCTTGAGCAACAGCCCAAGTTGTCCATACTTCTGAGGAGTCCAGCGCAGGAACTCCTTCAAGTCTGCATACTCCAAGGAACCCTTCGCTCTATTTAGCAAACTAATATTTGACTCATGACTTTCCGAATGGGAGCTTTTCACCAGGTCCACCAGTGGAGTACAGTCAGCTTGGCTGAATGGCAGAAGGCGAAAACAAGGCAAGGAAAGAAACAACGGCACCGCCAAGGTGGGCCAAGAGGAACAGTGTTATCAAGATATTTATTTCGGTGGAAGTGATGGACTTTTTAACGGAATGTGCCACATACACTGTGTTCACGACAGCGTGGGCTACAGCATGTAAAATACAGGAAGCCGAGCATCCCGAGACAGCCCCAAGTAAAAGCCGTTGAAATAAAGCACAATCGCCTTCCTGATCGTCTTGAAAACATGTTTTTCCTTTACCTTACTGACTGTTAGCTGCTGTTTTCGTTGGGCTGTATTGGCGAGAGAGTGACCACAGCAGTCCACTGGGGGACAGTGAGTTTGACAGTCGAGTGCGCGTTGACACGAAAGAAACGGCCTTCTGGTCAAAGCCCTGAGAGCTGCAAATTGAATTTGTTTGCATACACGTCCGTCGATCGATTTGTTATCCCGGTGGGTGGGAAGGCGTTCCAGGTCTGAACTACCTGGGATCGAACAGAAGCGTCTCCGACGTCCAGCTCTGGTGTCGCGCTGCTGCCGCAGAACAAATACTTCACTCGTTACATTTCTGACATTAGAGCGTAAAACGCAATATGCAACGCTGGCTCCCACAGTGCTCGGCACGTACTAGACTACTTCACGCCGCTTCATGCGGGTTTTTTGAACTCGCATGAAGCGGTGTGTAGCCTTCGTTGTCGTCCATTTGTCACCAGAAAGGCGAAAATTTCATGGAGAAAACAATTTCTTGTAGCTTTTTGGATAGGAGACGTCCTTCGGAGGGGCTGTGTATGGAAGTTTAAGCCAGCCCTCTCCTGTACATCTCACGCGTAGCCAGTTGCCATTTGCTGCGTGTGTGAGATGTCGAAGCTGGATTTGTAGGCCAGCAATGATTTCTGCAGCTTATACAGCCACAAATGTTTATTATTCCGCCCCGCTTTGGCGGGAATAAGCTTTCTAGCGGATTCTTTAGGAGAATATGCCGTAGGCAACGTACACGAATTACTTGAAAGGCTTTTGGAAGAAGAATGATCTAGTCATACAGTTGCAGCTTGGTGATGCTCTGCTTACTTGCGTATTCATGAAAGGGGAGCAGTGCAAGCAATCTGGCAGAACTTTAATCCAAACGGTGTTATGGCTGTATCCATTTGAGCTGCTATATGGGATTGTCGCATGTGATGTGCTAAAATGAGATACTTTAAACTTGTGCCACCAGCAAAATCTTAGAACATATCTAGTCTTACTAACGATCAAGTTGTCCAGAATGTGCCGTGAGTAGGTATGTGCTGAACATGGGGGAACAACGCCGGTGATGACGCCGCAAGCATGCTGACGGAACGTATATTGCATACATGAATCAAATTGGCTGCTTGATATCTTATGCTCCTTCCTAATGTAGAGACAGTAGATAAGGCCAAAATGCTGACTGATGAACTAAAGCTTTAGCGGCAACAGGCCCAACCTTGTTCAGATGCATGGCGATTTGGTTTTGGTATGACGCAGAGTCATGACATGCTGCATGCGTGGCACTGCACGCGTCAAAAACAAAACCTCATTCGACACATTTCCGGTGCTACTGATTGTTAGGTCTCCAGCGTGAACGCTGTGTCTCTGCCTCTTCACCTGGGAATCAGGAGTTAGTCCCACTTGTTGGAATGTTGCACTGTTAAGTAGATGCCTTAAAGTCTTTTCTCAAGCTCCCTACTCACCTCCAAAGGCTCAGCGGTTCCGGTTGTCTCGTAGAACTGGTTGGGTGAAGGCACAGAATCTAGTAGCAGGGTGATCAAAGACAGGCAATAACCAGGTCATAGAACTCAACGTGGGCATCAAAAACATGGCGCGCTGCACTAACCATTAAACACAGCATAGATGTTGCATGTTGTGCTCCAAAATTGCCGGGAAAAGGTCTGGAGTTCTTGAAGACCCAAAATTTAGTGGCTAGCGGAACACTGGAAATGGAATGGCCATACGAATGAACGAGGCCAATGAGTTCCATCACACTGTAACGTTGCTCACTGCATCAAAGGCGCTTCAGCCAGTTACATGTACTAATTTCCCTCACCCACGTGGTCTGAAGAGACGCAACATCTTCTGCCACAGGGGACTAAAGAATGGAACTTGAACAAAAGAGTGATTGTTCTGTAGCCTTACGAAGCGTTTCACAGATTAACAGACCCTTACATGTAAACGACACGTTTCGTGTAGCAGGAATGGTGATCCGTGTTGTGCCCTTCATGTGCACCACGTATGGCCACTCCTGCTGCACAAAGCGTGTTTACCACAATGCATACGAGACAGAGACTCTCCTGAAAAGGCTTCCTTCCGTTGCTGAATTTTGCAAGTGGCTTCTGGATAAGCAACACTGGCGTGCGAGTCAAGCAGCGCCAACTGGTGTAGTGTCAGTAGTCACAGCATTTCTCTGCTATGGTCACTGGGACTACACCAGTTACCTGAGTGAAATGGCTGAAGCAAAGAGAGGATGCGTTCAGCAGGACCTCAGCAAACGACATAGAAGTGATGCATCTGGGAAATGCTTAGAAAATGTTTCGTGCCTGGTATGCTAGATCTCCACAGCAGACACGCCAGCCAGGAATTTTACTGGTGCATCTGCGTACGGAATAACAAGCTCGAATGCCTGCAAAAAATGGCGACTATTGCGGACAGAAACGAGTTCAAGCCTAAACCTTTACTTTTGTCTTTCTGCTCAGTCTCTTCTCTACCGTCTATGCTATTTCCACACAAATGAGGTGCGCGATTGATAATTGTCTGCGGGCACCCTCGTGCCCATTCTGTTGGCAAACGTTGTACGTTGCCCCCGTCACCTCCAGAACTCGCAAAGCAGTATGGTCATTTTTTCACTTCAACGATAACGAGTATTACAGCACTAGAAACCACAAAAATATTATCTTCATTCACGAAAACCTAACCGTAGGCCACACTGGAGGACCGTAAACCCGCCAACTCGCTGATCACCGTGCTTTCGCTGTCCACAGTGCGTTTCTCCAACCCTGAAACATCTAGAGAATTAGCTTTACGTGTAGTGCTTCTCGTTAAGGGCAGCGGTATGCCCAAAATTTTTAATCCTCCGGTCATATGGGCTCAGTTTACGAACGTCAGCAGCGGGTCCCGATCAGCAGATTATTTAGCTCTCATCGAGCAAGCTTCCTTAACGGTCAATTAATAAGAAGAGTTGGTCGCTAAGATGTTATGTGAACTGTTGGCGAATGAATCTACCTATACTGCGTCGCGTGCAAGGCGTAGCACCAGGTCCGCATGCCTTGTGGATGCATATGAGATGTGGCGCCTACCACGTTCTTCAAAGGATAGCAGTTGCAAGTACCAGCTGCAGTAGGCGTGCCGCCGCCGAAGCGTGCAGTTCAACAATGCAACCCACTGATGATCTTCAACGTAATATAAATCATCGAATGGATTTAACGTAATATTAGAAAGCAGCGCAAAGGTGCTTTGTTCTCGTGCGAACAGGCCCATCACGGTTCTGCTGTGTGACCTAGCACTTACGACTAGGAAAACGCACTGAAGTTACAGCGCGCAGTACGGTCGCACAGAAATTGAGAAATGCCCGGGTCAACAAATGTGTACCTGCTTTTAAACTGTACTTTGAATGATGTTACTTGCTTTTTATTGTCCAGGCAACACTTTCATTGGGTCCCGTTAGGTATGAACAGTTCGAGCCACGCAGACAGAAACACGGAAGAGACGGCCCGAGCCTAGCTCTGTAAGAACTTGGCCTCTAGCGGCAATTCGATATATGCGACGATGATGCGTGCTTCATGATTCTGCATCTGTGCATTGGCAGTTCTATAAAATGATGTACTATGGGCGAGCGAGATCTGGGTAGTGAAGTGAAAGGCACCTAGGTGCACTGCAGCAAGCTAACAACAACGTTATCCATCCCTCCGTCGTGGGAAACTGAGTTCTTATAACATCTTTGCTGAGTGCAAAATTGCGAAGTAAAATAGAGCCACTTCCCCCGAGATGGGACGCAAAGGACGGTAGATAGTCTGGAATTCCGTCCTTGACAGCAGATGCTCGCAGCAGACGCAGAGTCTCACGCAAACAAAGAATTGAACCTCCCAGCCTTTGCCAGAATGCCGGAAGAAGAGGCGCTGGATCTACAACAACGTGCTCCGAAGGTGCCCAAAGAATGTTCTATCCGATTGGGCTCTAAGCAGGGCTCGTGAAATGCCCATTTTTCCTCTGCTTTCTATGGTTGCGCAATTTTTCTTCAAAGAGCATCACAGGCGACGTCTGTAGCCCCATGTTGCGCCTCTATACTCCTGGCAAAAACGGCGATTTCTGTCTGTATACGCGCTTAACGTGACCACATCTGCTTGACAGACGACGAGTACACACAGATTCGCTCTCACGCGCTTATGAAGTTGTTTGGTCAAATGCTGCATTTTGCATGGTACGAGGAGTAGGGTGGCTAGTGTATACGATTAGTGCCAGCATTTCGTTGGCACCCTAAATAATACTGCAGTGACGCTCATTTAGGCAGTATATGGGCTGCCTTTACCGCATTACAGTTGTATTTTCATAGCTACGATGCTGTGAGACATTGGGGCTTCGTAGCCCTGATGTTACTGTAGACTGAATTTTGGGTAAGAGCGTATAGAATAAAAGTGGTGAATTCTAGGATTACGTTTCGGCTAATGTGCTATCGAGTGACTATGCTGTGATTTTGTGTGGCATTTCAGTTGGTTTACGTGTGAACACACACGCGACAGTGATTTGAGCATCTTGGCACTGTCCGAAGGTGCCGTCCAATGGTGCGTACGGAAACATTTTGTACGTGGCATCCATTGAATTTTATCCCGGTGAATTTGCTTTTAGATTTTTATAGTTTTTCAAACTAAGGCAAGGAAATAACTGTTTCACTTAGAAGAACCGGGTCTGTAGTAGCAGACTAGTTTCAGGGTTCTGCTAGTTCCGCCACCGGCTGTGGCTGGCAGTGTAGTGCGCTGCACTACAATGTTACTCTAGAGCAAGCAACAAATGTTTTACTATTTAGTAGTACAAGGGAAAAGCACAATTTTAATCATGTTAGCTAGAGAAACGTGGCTCTGGTTGCATACTTGGCTGCTGGCGCTGTGTTGGCAGTGCGCCTACAATGGCATGCTCAACGGGAGACACAGAGTGTCTCAAAAGAGAATAACAATAACAGAAATAATACTAAATATGCCTTTTTGGTGCAGCGCGTTGTGAATCTGACGGTACTAGATGTGTGCGCATCTCTATAGCTGGACCCTTGTGGGCAGTATCCACACTTCAGGCCAGCGGCGGCAAGAGGGGGAGAACGTCTCCTTCAAGCACGCAAGCAAAAAGTCTAAAAGCAAGCATGCCTTCTTAAGGCATTATTTGGTGGCGATGTAGTTCAGACACGTGCGCACGTATGTTGCCAGTTGCGAGTTCCGTGTAGCGGCGTAGCCCGGAATAGCTCACAGCAGTACAGTGCAACCTGGAAATGCCTTCAGGAACATGTACTTCAGAATGAGTAAGCTGAAATACTCAGTAGAGGTAGGAAAAACTCGAAGGGTGTCTACTACTATCTACTACCTCAACCTACACAGTTCTCAGTGTTACGGCCTGGTCTGGTGTGCACTTCACCCAGGTGCGGCTGACACGAGGCAGTGAAGCTGCACTGGGAGGCACGTCCACTTCTTGAGGGAGAATATTCAGAGGAATATAGAAACACACTTGAAAAAGCGACTTACAAGGACGTTGTCTGGACCGCTTTTTAATGTGTAACAGAGTCTCAGCCTACTGAGGATATTAGCCTACGCGGCCAAAACAGAGGAGAGACGTGGGAGCCGGGCTGGGCTCAGCTCACTACAACGTGATCCGTGAGTATGAAAACTGAGTTGCACCGCTATGATTGGCCAAAAGGATAGACACGTAGGCACGGCTGTAGTTCTTTGTTACATGCCTCGTGCACAAGACACTTCTGAAGGATTCTTGAAGCGTTCTTTGCGCGAATCCAACATGTAAGAAATTTGTCCTTCAGCTTGCTTCTTTTTGGATATCTCGGGTTCAGTGTGGCAGGTTTTGAGAAAAGATTTTACTACTGCAGAGAGTAGCTCCTACGGGCGAGGATAACCGCGCAAGCCTCCACGTGTGGGGGTCTTTACAGACGGAGATAGAAGAGGCCTCCTGCCTGCAAATTGATGTTTTGATGTAATGCCAAAGTTACTCCGACAAGGGAAAGCAACTTCTGGCATAAGAGAGAATGTGGGCCCTTGAGTAGATCGGGCAGATATTGCATTGTGGGTTGGCGCCGCAGGATTAAACCACGCAAGCAACCCTCTTTGTAGTGAGCTACTCAAAGCTCATCGCCTTGCTGTCTCTCTGTTTTAGACTACTT
Organism: Eimeria necatrix; assembly: GCF_000499385.1. NCBI lineage: Eukaryota > Apicomplexa > Conoidasida > Eucoccidiorida > Eimeriidae > Eimeria > Eimeria necatrix. Next base: position 30,796 of record NW_013651812.1, on the reverse strand, counting down.
CGCTTTATACCTATCATAAATCAGTAAATAAACTGCCAAAATATTATAATGGCTTAAACAGCATCATTTTTCGCTCAATTTTCGGAGAGATACATATCCCCCCAAATGTTTTGAACTCCTGGGCTCGCCACGATCCATTAACAAATACTCAACTGAGTTTCCTGCCGAATACACCCTTCTACACTTGATCTTAATGCCGGGAAAGTAAAAGGAAGAAAAACCCGCAAATCCAAAACTACAACCTACTCCGTGCATCGTCGCAAGGCTTACAACGTCAACCACTGCAATGACTGCGACACATATCCGACACTCGCAATTGTTCTCACGAAAACAGAAAACTCCGAAGCGAAATTATCTGTGCTTACGTTTAATGTGAAAGTAAAGAACAAGGGTCACAAGTGCGCCTCGTGCAGAATATGACTAGCTGCGAATGTAGGGCCACTCACCAACTTCCGCCTAGCGCCATTAAGGGCCCTGCCACAGCATAGGTGAGATAAAGGCCCCCCGCTGTTTCGTTGGCTTGCGTACCTAATGAACACGCAGGTTTTTAACTCATAGTGTAAAAGCCAATGACCGAAATGTGTACGTGTTGAATACTGAAGATGTTCCTCGATCGTGCACTGCTGCACTAGCTACTCTTGGAATAAATCAGACGCAGCCCTCCGCATGGATAGCTTGTTTCATATCATGTGCATTTAATATCTTCTGTTCCTCCAGGCTTCATACAATACAGATTTAGAGTCTCCTGTGCTAAGTCTAATTCTTAACCTTCTCTCTCAGCTGTGTTCCAAGCCCACTGCGCTGCACGACTTGTCTTCAAAAGCAACCCATTATTAGGATCAACGAAATCTGTAATATGCGGAGTACTTCCAGCGTTAGTCTAGGAGCTACAGCGCCATCAATGGTGCAATTTTAGTCCAAGAACCCTTAAAGCGTGGGACACTGCCCTTCTTTATACAAGCCCTTTTTATCGGTACCAGCCACTTATGTGATTTGTAATGAAATATATCAGATTGGTGCAAGTGGCTTATTACGCCTCCAGTTCGTGCTATCTTGTTCATTTCGACGGCCGAGTGATCGTGTGCACGTGGCAAAAATACTTGACTTCACTGCCACGCGTAGGAGCGTGGATTCGACATGATATTAAACCTATGAAGAGATCAATTTGCACCGGCGCCCTCAAACAGATTCCATGTGTTACAGGGTGCAGGCTACATCAGACGCTGTCTGTAATGCACAGGTGCCAGGCACTACACTGTCAGCGGAGGCTGAGCCGACAGATATGCATCGAAGGAGAGCAAATGATGCTTTCAAAGGAGAGCAGCAATAAAAAAAAACAACGTGATCTATAGTATCCGAACATTCTTGACAGTTTTATTCTGTATGTTACTGGAGCGGGTTTCACTCTAAGGAGGCTTGCCTGCTTGCCCTTCGGGCCGAACGGCCGTGACAGAACATGACACTCACGCACACATTTGGGACGGTACAGGTTTTCCTTAGGATAGTATTGAAAAACTACTGACAATTTTTTCAAGGCCGTTAATTCTTTTTAGTACACTTAGTAAAGTCAGCTGTAGCGCGGTATTTTGGGTGCATCGGACCGAGGGCTCCCCCTCCGCTGAAGGTCCCCTGCAGTGCGGAAGTGACCCTCGAAAGGTGTATCATTACCAACGAGGCACACAACTTAAATATCTCCATAAGAAAATACCTCCTATAATTTAGAGAGAAAGTCGAGCCTAAGCAGGCTACTGTGAGGTGCGGCATTATTGACGACTGCTGTAGATCTGTTTCATTGGGTGATTTTCTAGGAGCTCTGTATGCTGGCGCAGGCCTTCCATAGCAGTAAAACTGTTCCGTATTAGTTGAAATTAGACGCTATTGTTAAAAATATACAAACTTAAGGGGTTTTCTAGTAGTTTTTCTGCGTAGTCGATTCATATTTGAAACCGTCCCTAGAGAGCCGCCACATGCAGCGAAACACCTTAATATCTTGTGTTTGTCAATTCCACGCGCGACCAATGGTGCGTTATATCTTTTTAAAAAGAGGTTTCCAGACAATGATTGCATTACAGTCCACTTTAGGTTACGGCTATGGTGTGGGCCGCGTTCGCAAGCCCACATATGACGCCTGTCTATTTGTTGAGTGCAGGTCAAAAGCAGATAAGAAACGCGAAGATGGCTTCTCTCGAGCCTCTTGCAACGGTAACTCGGTGGGTGGGATTTGTCAGCGGAGTGTTGACGATTATTTTATGGTGCTTCCAGCTATCGTCAACTTCCCCCTCCATCTCCATTGGCAGTGACCCTCTGAAGGACGTTAACAAGATCACATGGAGAATGCAACTTTTCTCATTCGTTCCTACCGTCTTCATTGACATTTGGACTCCTTTTGTGATGGGAGCTTGTACGCTTTTGGCGCACTTCCCCTCCTTCAACTTGAGCTTCATTAACGTCAACTTTGCGCACTACTTCATATGGTCCTTCTTGATGGCGTTGTTCGGTAACATGGGCTACGCTGGAGTTGTGGGAGTTGTCGTAGCTTCCGTTACTCTGCTGTCCTCTCTCCTCAGTTTAATTTGCGCGTTCCTCTACGATGGCACTGCTAGTTTGAATTTGGGACGCTAAATATAAGCAAAAGATTAATATTCTCACAAGCTGCTTCGTATCCCCTGTGGCGATAGAAGTATATGCATTTGAAGCTTTCACGCATGAACATAATCCGCCGAAATATGGTTATTGCCTCCTGCACTTGCGCATCAATTGTTTCCGATGTGTTTTGTGGCCATTCGAGCGGAAAACTGCCGCTTGAAGCACAGCAACTTGAAAGAAACGCAACAGCCCGAACCGGCGAGGACGCTGCCTTATTTTTTGCAGCTTTTTCTTCATGAAGTGGGCCTCTACACACGAATATTGCGTAGATTTGTCTTTGACTCTGCGCTACAGTTCTCTAGACCTCCGATGACCTCTGCAAAACAGCTAGCTGCTTTAGTTCATGTAGCAAGCACACAAGTGAAACTCTAGGAGAGCCATAGCCTAAACGATCAGTTCAAGTGCTTCTGTGTCACAAGTGCTTCTGTGTCACTCTGCTTTTTTCCATTCATAATTAGCTTGTTCCACTGTGAGCTGGCGAGATAAACCGTGACTCACAAAATGTTTCATCCACTTACGCTTAGCTCAGGGTTTCAGCAGCAATCCTAAGGCCCTGGCACGACATGTCCTGGCTTAGTGTTAGCTGATCAACTGGCTAGCATTCCAGAAGCCCAAAACTGCAAAAGACACGCCACTGGAGGGCAGCAAAAAGCAAGCATTGAGGTTCAACACGATACTAGGCACCTGGCACGTGAAAGTCCGCCAGTGGGTGTTTACTGCATTCTGCAGAAAAAGTCATAACGGCTGGTTTTGCAAAGCAAATGCCAAGGCGTCAAGCTGTCTCGTAGTTTCTACATACAGCTTGTATTCTTCCTGGACAGGCGTAATGTCAGCCTTCAGCCTCAGGGGCCTGCCGTGTTCCTGTTTAAAGCGAAGGTGATATGCTGCAAGTTTGTCACCTAGCAAGCGGCGTTCCCGCTTCAGCTGGTGCAGCTGAAATGTCATTTCTTCCCGTTTCTGTTGCAAAAGCTGCTGCCTGTCATAGGCAGAGAGCTTACTCCATGATTTCTCTTTGGCAATTACAGGTGACCTATGCCCGCCACCGCTGTTCCCTAGTCGTTGGGCTGCCTTGGGGCTGAGGCCGTCTGCAAGACGCAGACTTCGGCTCTTCCTGAGCCTCTTCATGGCGCACGTTGGGGAATTTGTTGTTGGGGAAGAACTGGCGCTAGGACTTTTGCGTCGCGTACTGGTGGCAGCACTTGCGGTGGCAGTCTGTGATGCGGCGGCATCTACTGCGTTTGGCGTATCACTTTCAACAGCAGTGTGCCCGTTTCCTTCTGCTGCCATTAGATGCTCTATGCATTGTTTAATACGCTGGTAATGCATGTACAATGGCCTGAGCGGCTCCTTATCTTGCTTTAGCGGTTGGCGTCCAAAGTATGAGGCAAAAGCGGTGTTGTACGCCCTGAGTTCCTGCTTCAGCCTTTTCTTTGTGATCTGCAGCTTGTGAAGATCCCCTTGCCTCCCAGGACAGCCACCTGCAATAGGCACGGGCCGAGCCGCCTCAGGTATCCGATCGCCGGAGCTGCTGTTTGCAGGTCTCTCTGGTGCCTCTCCACTCGCTGCGAGAAGTCTTTGCTGGCAACCCAGCAGCCATTCGGCGGCGAACGCACTTAGCGGGTCCTGGCTACTATCTTGAGCGCTGCTGCAGCGAGCAGCTGCAAGTGCAGCAGCAGCAGCGGCACTTTTTGTTGCACTGTCCACTTCAATGTCGCCTGAGCTTTCCTGCAAGAAACCCATAGAGCAGAAGGAGTCAGCATTGGAGCCCAAATAAAATAATTTAAACATACTACGAAACGGCTCCCTATTCAAGGATGTGCACTAAGTACTTGTCTGCTCACCATGAACGGTAAAGACTGACACGCTGGTGACGAAAGAGAGCCTTCAAGCTGCTGCTGCTGCTGCTGCCGCTCCTGAGTTTGCACCTGGGAGGGCTGTTTCGATTTGACGTGCGAAAGTTTTGCTGTAGTGTTTATCCTGCAACCGGTGCTGTGCAACGCCCCAGCAGAAGCGCCTCTAGTTGCAGAAGCTGTTTTTTGGACCCCAGCTGCTGCACCCTTCAGACCGCCACTATTGACGCTGCTGCTGCGGATAAGAGCTGCAGCCTCCCCTCGACGCCTCCCAACAGCCTGCCGCTTTTGAGGCGGCCCCTCAGCACGAACTGCCGAATCCCTTGTGAGTTGCAGACTTGGGGCTGGCCCTCTTGTAACTGCTGGAGCTGGCGTCCCAGTTGCCTCTGAGTACATTCCTCGAAGAGCTCCATGTGATTCTGATCTTCGCTTCGTGCCCTTATCTGTGTTTAGTTTCGCTGCGGCTGACTTGGGCTGCTTCGCCGTGTGGGACGGCCGCTGCTGGTGCTGCCTGCATTTTTGCTGGTCCGCAGAAGTGAAGTTCTCGTCGGCCTTTGTTGCATCTCCCGCGGGCTCTTGCGTTTGTTCAGCGCAAGAGGAAGGCAGATGCGTCTTGGGTGGCACCAGAAGAGCTTTCAACGTTGCAGATGAAGCCTCGCGCCCCTCCGTGCGAAGCTGAGACTCTGACTGGAGAGAAGCACACCTAATCTGGCCCTTCCGCGGGGTCGCGAGGCTCCGCTGAGATTCTATTGAGGGCTGCGCGTCAGCAGCGACTGAGGCCGTTTGTTCGGCCCTCTCCTGCGGGTGCCGCAAGGGGAATGGCCCTTCCTGCAGAGCGGACACAGGAGCTGAGTGGCTGTCGAAGTCGCTGCGGAAGGTGCTGCAGCGGCTACGTGAGCTGGGTGTTTGAACAGGAGAAAGTGGGGAGCCGAAGTCCTCGGAGTCCTGGTGGCCTGCTGCCTCCTCTGGGAAAAGATGCGTAGGCAGTGGCGCCGCACCAGCCTCCTTCAGAGCTCCCACCAGCAACAGCTGGTCTAGAAACCCCCCGACCGGAAGATAACGCTCCGGATTGGTCAGGCTAGATGACGGGCCTGTAGGCCCTTTTGATGGCGCGGGAAACAAGCACCATCGCTTCACTGCATCTCTGAGACCAAGGGCGACCTGCAGCTGCTCAGCCATTTCCGAAGATATCCAAAACGTATAGCAGCAGGAACTTGACGTTGGTTAAAAACGTCCAACAGGTGGTGCTAGTGGCCATTCTAATGCTTGAAACCGTAGGAAGCCCTGTAGCTGACCCAGGCCAGATCAGCCTGGGCCGAAACCAGGATCTCCCCAGTGTGTCTTTGAAAGTATCAAGCTATAGTTTTCCACTGAACAACAGTGACAATGTTACTTCCGTCCAACGGAAAATTGTGTTGGCGGTGGTAGTAACGGTAGTGCTACGGTTTGTGTTGCAGTTGGTGGCTGGGGCCCCTTGTGCTGCCCAAGAGCTACCGGGGTAAGCCGAAAAAACAATGAACATCTTCGTGCACAAAGAACACTAAACATATGTAAGCATGCTTACCTTCCATGGGAAGGAAGCGGTTTTTACTTCAGAACAGCAGCTCATCCGAGCCCAGCTCAAGGAAGCTGCAGGCCTGGTGGCTCACAGCCGACAACGGCATTCGCTTCTGTTCTCTTGCTTCATGCACTTGATTGTGGTAATCCCATTTATTTTTCTCTGCTCTACGCAAAACTGCGCCGCTGGAGGAGTGTACCACATTCAATGCGGTGCCTTTGTTTCCATGGCGCTGTTTTGAAGATGGTTGGTTAGCTCCGTAACAACGGACCGAGAAGTTCATTAGCAACAACAGGCTGAACGATGCTGGCCGATCTGCCAGAGAATATTTCATAACCTGCCTAATGATGCGAAGGCCATCCCTGTGTTCTTCCCAACAAACAGGGATCATGGTAAACTACGATTCCCGCAGCAGACAACATGTTCTTCTTTCGCACATGGCTTGGAACTTCGCTTTGCTAGAAACCGCATCTGAGCAAAGGAGGCCAGATGAGTCAGTTCGAAGTCTGAATGAGATGCTGTAGCAATCTCAGTAAGTTTACAAACGTGACGATTCGATATGGTCGTTTTTCTTATGCCTGAGGAAACGCCATGACGTAGATGGCTTTTCTGGTGATTCGGATAAAACACAACTCTTAATGCATTGGTTTCATTTAGGAGCTTTGGAAGCCCCTTCCTTGACTGCAACATGTGGGGTGCGATTGCCCGAATCCGCAGCTGACGGCTTCGCTGGCTGCAGCTGTACGGGTTGCATTGATTGGAGCCAGACACAATGCGGATGATCCTATATAATTACTCGCCTCATCTTGTCTGTTGTTGTATGCTCATTACTTTGCATTCACGTTGCTTTGGTAAGTTGTGTGACATGGGCAGTACAGGCTAATGGGCCCACACTGTGCCACAAACTGGATAGCAACATTTAATTTCTCTTGCCAGTTTTGGACTAGAAACAGCTTACGACCTACGGGCTAGAACAACCTGACGGTTTGACGTGGTAAGCTACTAGCTTTTTGTGGGGAGCCGCTTAAAGCGCCTTAGTACTATGGCAGCTGCCTGTGGGTGGCATCTCCGTAGCCGCCCTGCCGCAAGAGCCACAGACATTCTATACAGCCCCAATGCTCCGAACACCTGCAACTAGAGTGCGGAGTGAGATGCTTTTTCTCAGTGACTCACAGTGCGGGCAAGAGATGATCCATGCGCCCAGTTTGACAAAACACCGGCACTGTGCGTGAAAATGCAGCTCGGTGTCCTGCTCTTGTGTTACGGGGAGGATACCTCCTAAAACTGTTTATATGTACATAAGCGGAAAGACTGTCAGAAGCTACGTTCAGCAGAACTAGGACCAGTTCCAATACTCATACCATGAGAGAGGAAAGAGCCTCTCATGCAAGTTAAGTAGATCTTTCAACTGCAACTTTTGCAGCTCTCGCTGTCCTGAGCTAGCGATAGAGCATCAGTACGGGAATGCCGGCACTGCTGTTCTAGCGCTGCGTAGCTGAGCGAACTGCAGCAACTGTGATAACTACAGTTACTCCAGAGGCATGCGAACGAACAGAAGACAAACCCTTGGCATCTCCGCCGCTGGCTAGTTCTGTGGTTGCTATCGCTGCAGTTACCGGCGGCTGCCTGAGTGCTTTCAGATATTTCACGCGATCGGGCTAGCAAGGAAGTCACTACGGCGTGAAAGCCTCTTGAAGACACACTGCAACGCAAAGTGAAGCCTCACACTGGGCTCCCCCTCTGTGGTCTCCGGCGTGTGGCAACTGGTAGATGGGCTTTATTTTGCAGCTGACAGTGGAAGAGCTCTTGGTGCTGTCAGGGCGCTGGTGGGAAAGACTGCAGCAGGAACAACGGCGTCGACACTGACTGTCCATGTCTCGCAGCGTTCAAGCCGCTGCAGCAAAATGAATTCAGTGAAGGGGAACCCCCCCTGCGGCAGCCGCTCCAAAGCCACATGCGCTGTCCTTGCAATATACAGCTCCTCCGACAAATCCATTAAGCTCAACAAGAACCTCAAGACGCGTTCACACGTCGAGATGTGGCAAAGAGTGCGTTGGGTGCACATCGGAAGCATAAGGGCCCCTGCGAGAAAATAGCATCTGCATCTTTGGAGAGCGCAAAAGACGGTGAAAGCGTCAAGGGAGAAAGGAGGGCCTCGGAAGCTGTGGCGCGTTTGGCAGCCACTATGGCTGGTACAGTAAAGACAGGCCGCTCTGTACGACCTCTGAGAGGAATAGGCTAGCTGGAAGAGCAGGCAGCAGCAACCAAGGCACGGGCCACGAAGCTCAAGTAAGTGGAGAAGGCGTGTACTGCGCTGTGAGAAGAGCGCTTAGATACTTGCTGCAGGCCCTGTTAGCCCTGCAGGACAGCTTAATACCCGGAGCAGACTCAGGCGGTAGTGCCAAAAACGGTTCCTCAAAGGAAGTGGAGAGTTACAGTCAGCACTGAAAATGGTCCTCTAAGGACTTGGCCAGGCGGTGCAAAGCCCACGGAGAGGCTAGGAATGAAATTGCGAAGAAGTGGCCTTTGAAAGACGCTGCTCAGGGTGCAGCTTTCGGGAGTACAGCTGCAGTCGCTAGGTCAATAACTCAGCGATGACGAGGTATATATGGTAGACTAAGCCAAATATAGACCCAGGGAATTCGCGAAACAGGCCCTGCGAGCCGCCGTGTATTCTTCAGGAGTGGCGAAAGGCAAGACACAAAGAAAACGCCGGATTTCTTCTGCCCTTGTCACCTTTAGGGGACCTCAATCAAGAATAGATGACAATGCCCGCCAGCGGGTAGAGGTGGGCTCTTGAGGGCTCGAAGCAGTGGCCGGAACAAAGATGACATTACTGAGTTTCCGTTAGTTGGGCTAATCGCGGTGAAGCGAGCTGACACTGCAGCTACTGTCATTGCCTGAAGAAGGCGGCGATTCGTTAAAGGCAGCTCTATGACAAAAGCATGCCAACGAGGGTCACGCTGCTCAGGTGCGCCTTTGGGAAGCTCTCAGCAAAGAAAGGATACTTGGAGTCGATGTTGAGAATGGCTTCAGCATATTCATCTTTCCTTCTGTTTCCAGGATTAGGGCCTGAGAGGTTTTGCAAGAACTTCGGAGGGTGAAGCGGCTCGAGGGCGACGGCCACAAGTCCTACTCACCGCTGTGTGCTGCCTTCCTCACATGAACGCAATGTACACACAAGGTAGAATTATTTCTTGAACAGAGACACAACAATAAGACCTTTATTGTGCCGTAATACCAACGCCTCTCCCTTGACCCTCCAGTGGAGAGGTTGTACGTCTGCAGGTTGCGGTTCTTCTGCTTCCTAACCAGGCCTACCGAATGCATTTTGGATGTTCATTTGCAATGCTAAATTCTTATGAGAGTACTACTTTTAATTAGGATACTGTGCCTTGTTCACATTTCGAGATCACGGAGTAGGAGTGGGGGTCGGGGGCTCCTATGAGGAACCTATTTCGTCTTGGCACTGTTCCCTCCTCTTCTTTATCCATTTTCTCATATCGAGATGCTACTGTTATCTAAACACATTACCGATTACTCTATTAGGGCTGTATTAGTGGAAATACATGTTAATGGCTCAGACAAGGTCGCGGTTGTGTCGGTGACGGGAAGGGCAGCGGGTTGGGCGCTCGGTCTCGAGAGCGGCAGGAGTAGCGTTCTACGGCTTCCTCTGTTTATTTCCCAAATGGACTTGTTTTCTCTGCGTTTATTTGGCTCATGATTACTCTTGGAGGTTCCCTTCCCTGTCCCTGTTGCGTAGCCTTCTTCAGGGTTTAATACTGCTTTTCCTCCTCGATCTCCATGCGTGCTTCGGCAGGCTTCTGACCGCTTTCCTTGCGTAGAAATGCCACCAGATTTCTTATTTTCCGGGCACTTCCTGTAAACCCCACAGCACAGACGTTCCCCTTGCCTCTGCTTCTCCCCTGAATTGTTCCTGGAGTTGAGGGGCAGCAGACCTTGGCGCTTCCCTAGACACAGAAGAACGTTCCGTTGTTTAGAGTTATCTTTGAGGGTTTATTTTCAGTGCAGCAATTACAGTTTTGTTGCTCTGTCAAATTCTACAGCTGGGAAGAGACCGGCTAACCAGTCCCCGCTGCGCCTTTGTCTGTTGAATGCGCCAGTACTGCTGCGCGTTCCAGCAGGCCACCGAGCCAGCTCCAGCGGAGCCGAAACAGCCGCAGCCTTCCCCTCAAGTTTTCTTCTCAGGCCGCTGTCAATCAACTGTTGTTTACCGTTTTTTGCGGTGGACGGGGGCGACTGCAGTGCGGCGGCGCCTCACGTCGTATTCATTGCAGACTGCAAACACATGCACCTACTAATCTACGCTCTTATATAAGGCAAAGCCTTGGCGTCTTTGAATCACTGTGGGTGGCGGCTGGAGTCTCCGAGCCACGTCTCGTTGTGTGTTAACCGTAGACAAGCGCTATGGAGATAGGAGAGGCCCCCACCCGGTGAAGTAATTCCCAACAGCGCGTTGCCGCTGCTGCTCGATTCTGCAGTTGCTGCAGTTCCTTTTTGAATTTCATGGTTGTATCGCTGACTGCGTGTGTGGGGTGCTCTTCAAGTGGCAGTGGAGGGGTGAACAGAAAGGTAATGGGGCCCCAAGTAGCGTGTGTTGGGCTGCTGCTCCTCCTGCTCAGCAGCAGCAGCACTGTGTGTCTGTGCAACACTTCGACCGCGAGCTTTGACGCGGGTAATGAAGTCTCTCTTTTGACGAGCCCCGGGGGGCTAAATGGCGGCACTGCGGACGCGCTGGAAGCACAGTGGAGCCCTTCGGAGAACGAAAGCGTGGAGAAGCTGGGAACAGCGGAAGGAGCAGCAGAGGAAGCAGCAGCAAGAGCTGCTGCTGCTGCTGCAGTGGAGGCGGAGGGCAGCGCACAGCGCCTAGTCGGGCGCAACAGCGGGACAGCAAAACCAGCAAAGCGGCTGCTCGGGACTCTCGAGCTGGCCCTCCAGGCGCTGCTGCTGCTGCTGCTGTTTGGCCTTCTCGCCCGCTGCGTAAATGCGTGGACGCAAGTCGGCCAAAGACAGCAAGAGAATGCCCTGGAGCTGGGACTCGGTGTCGACGAGCACTTCGCAGGTGACCCTAGTGAGTCGCTCGCAGCAGCAGCAGCAGCAGCAACGAAGCCAGGTGCGGAGGCAGCAGCAGAAGAGCTTCAAGTTCCAACAAACGCAGAACTTTTGGAAAGGCTAGCGCGGGCGCGGGAAAGGCTGAAGCTTGCGCGGGCAGAAAGTGATGCAGCAACTGCAGCGCTGCATGTGTCAGTGGGCGCAGCTGGCGGCACTGCAGCAGACGCAGCGTTAGTAATTCAAAGAGCTCAACAGGGTATGGCCAAGTGGAGGCGCCGCGAGGAACATGTTGACTTTGCTGAGGTTGTAGACTCTCCTGAGGAGCTGCGGGCAGCGGCAGAAGACGTGCTGGCGGAGCTGCGGGCGGAGGTAGCAGCAAACAGCCAGGAGCTGCAGCAGCAGCAGCAAACTTGGCGGATGGTTAAAAAACGCAGATCAGTCTTAGACGTGGAGATGGGCAGGCTGGAGGAACAGCTGACTGTTTTGCAGGTAACCGCGCGGCCAGAAGCAGCCGAGGCGATCAGAGCGGAGAACCAAAGACGGAAGGAGGATCTGCAGCACCAACTGGCTGTTGTTGACGAGGAGCTGGAAAAAGGGAAAGCGACACTGGAAGAGCTGCAGCTCAGTGCCTCGACCAGCCGAAGCCGAGGGGTGCATGTACAGCGGGCTGAGGAGGTGCTGCCGGAGCTGTCGAAGGCGCTGGATCTCCTAGTGGGGCCGGCTAGTGAGTCGGACTCTAAAGGACCTGCAAGCAACGAGGACATTATGAAGGGCACGAAGCTGTATCCTGAGGAGCAGGAGCTGCTAGAGACGAAGCGGGAACTGCTGCGCGTGGAGGGCAAGCTGATGACGGTCTTAGCAGAAGAACACGCTTTGAACGTGAAAACTGCAGAAACGGGGCTGGCGCGCTCCATTTTGAATCAGCTGCGGAGCCGGGCGTGGATTCCCGAGGGGGAACAGCCGGGAACCCCGAGGGAAAAGAACTCTGAAGAAGTCGTGTTCGACTCCTTGTACATGGAGGCCAAGAGGCGAAACGTGCGTCGGGCCGAGGCATTGCTGCAGGACTTAATGTACAAGAAGTCGCGGCTGAAGCACCAGAGCGGAAAGCTGCAGGAGCAATACATGGACTTGGAAGTGGAGGTGAAGTTGTGCGAGCGGAAGGTGGAGCGGCTGAAGGAAACGCTAGTGGAGCGGGTGCAAAGCCCGCTGGCGTACGGCATAGCTGAACTTTCGCGCTTAAACGAGAAGATGCTGAACAGCAAAGAAACCGTTGCTGTGATCTTGGCTAAAGCCTCGAGGTTCGGGCCTGGTCTCTTCGCCAAAATCCCCCAAGACGCAGTGCAACACCGGTACTACAGCCGCCACCTCTCGCCCTTGGCAGATGACCTGCTCACGGCAGTTGAAAGCATCCTTGATACCGGTCTCCAGCTGCGCTTCGCCATACGCAAAGCAGCCGACAGCCTCGTATCCATGCAGCTAATCGAGTTCCTTCAGCAAGACGGGCTGGAGGCGCTGCTGGCCGCCGTTGTGGGCGGCCCCAGCTCGCCAGAGCAGTTGGAAATATCCACTGCCCGCTGGGACGCCACTGTTAACCTGAGGGCAACGGCGGAGGAGCGGCTGACCACTGCAGAGGCCAACGTGCAGAAACTGCAGGAGGCCCTGGCGCGTCTTGCGACTTCGCGGCGGTGGTTTCCTAGCCAGGTCAGCAAGGAGCTGGCGGCGCTGTCGTTCATAGCCAGCGAGAGAAAGAAAATTGAGTACTACAGAGAAGTCCTGAATTCCTTGGCCTCTGTGACTGAAGAAGATGTGAAGAAGCAAGTTCAGGACATCTTCCTCGAGGCTCTATGGACGGCGCTGCGTCGCAGAGCCATGTTTGGCCATGATGAGACACTCCTTCTAGCCGTGAGCAGAATTCATACATCCAAAATTGATTTGGCAGAGGGCAAGCTTACCGCGCTGTCCGAGGAGCTCTCGATGGACGAAGTTTACTACTCACCCGCAGTCACACCTGGCGATATCTTGGCATTTATTCCCGATTGGAGATCCCCCTCGCCGCCCCCGGAGCTTATACCGGAAACCGTGCCCAACGTCCTCCAACTTAGGCGCCCGCAGAGGAAAAAAGAGCAAAATTAAACAGAGAGAGCTCAAAGTTAACCTATCTACGACTGCGCTTGCAGCATGGCGACACCCATGTTTGCGGCCTTTTTAGAGGCAGCGCCAGTAGCTATTTTATCTATACACCTTTGTCGTCGCGGTGCATGAATACATGGCCCAGCTGCTGCTGCGGTTGCTGCTGATACTGCCCTGGTCTTCGTCTCTCCTCGCCTCCGTCACAGGCGGCGCTCCGACGCAGGCGGAATCAACGGTGGTCCCATACCTAAAGAGATGGACTGCCGGGTCTGAGCGTATAACTCGCTGCCTCCTCTTCTGTCTTTTTTTGGCTGCCGCTGCAGCCAAAGAGAGATGCATAAGCCGCCACAGAGTCGAGACAAAGGTCTCCTCTTCCGGCTATTTCTTAATACAGGTCGCCGCAGCAATGAGGCGCGGTCTGGCGTCTGACGCTGCTGCGGCAGAAGCACGTGGAGGGAAACGCAGCAGCAGCCACTCTGGCGCTGGATCTCCGCAAATTTACCGCAAAAGACCAGAGCACGCCAAAAGCGAGGAGACGCCGCCTCAGCGGAGCGGCTGGGTGCAGGAGCAGCAGCAGCAGCAGCAGCAGCAGCAGCGGAAGCGGCATGTGGATCATTCGCTCGCGTGCTGTGTACTGAGGGTTCTTTCATGTCCACGCGCCGGCAGTGGCGACTTGACGGAGCCTGTCTTTTGGTGGACGGGTTGCACAGCGTGAACTGAGTTGTGTAGTCAACCCAGTCCGAGGCCGTAAACCCAACACCCTGAAACACAGAGCAAACAATGCATTTGGGGCGCTGAGCAGCGCAACGCCCGACCGCTCCAGCGGATTCACTGAGCTTTGGGGCGAAATTTTGAGGAGTTTGTCGCAGTTTTAGTTCGAGGGAGTTGCTGCCTTGTGGTTCAGCTCGCCGGCGCCTTAGTTGCAGCGCACGTGCATGAAAGTGCGTGAATTTCGTTGTATCTCCATGCAGCTTCGATGCACTTGGAATGCGCGTGCATGGTATTTGCGTCCACATGCATGTTTACCAAGACATGCATGTGCATGCGCATGCCCACATATATATATATATATATATATGATTGGATGTTATGCATATGCACTCATACCTGCCCAAATTTGTGGAATTCGTTGTGAAGCGTGTCGACTATATATATATATATATAACAAATTTACACTAATGTGTATGTGTACGCACATGTATGCACGTATGCAAAATGATGCCTTGTCTTTCGAAGTTGATCGTACGCACGAGCAGTATTGTAATAATGTTTCTTTTGACATTGGGGAGAATAGGTTTAGCTGGAATCAAATGCGCGGAGCGAGCAAAGCGCTGGATGTATTTTATTGTGCATGAAAAACGGGGGCTAGCGGGACGACACTGTCCTTCAGCACATCCTAGGGTAGACTCTTCCGAGTTGTCCATGCGCGCAACTCCGCATAACCGAAATTAGAGGTTCGCGCACATATGAACGTTACAGGGATGGTGAAGAAGCTGTTATTTTTGCAGCCAGGGCGGCCTTCGGGGCCACCTGGCGACCCAGAGGCTCGTGGCCCTCCCGAGGCACTCTGCAGGAAGCAAAGCCAGAAGGCGGCCACGTGCAGCCTCCTTCAAATTTCTGGTCAAGTTTATATTTCACGCGAGTTGGCTAGCTGGGGAGGGAGTCTCGGGGCAGGAGTACGAGGGGGTGGCCCGTCTGGCGCTGGAAAAAGCCCACAATTAGCTACCCGTGCAGAAGTTTCGAATTGAGTACTTTAAAGAGTAATGATTTGAACAACTGGCTGGGCCTGGGCGGGGGTTGCAGCGACACGGCCAGCCAGAGGGGCCCACAGTTTGCTTCTAGCCAACTTTGTGGCAGCGTGGCAATTGCCAGCACTTTGTGCGGCTTTCAGTGCAGCCATATTTGCACGGCATAGACGCGCAGCCGTTGCTGCGCACACCCAAGCAGGCCATTCCTAATGAGTGAAGCCTCTTCCAGATTACCCACACATTGCTTGTGCTATTTGCCCAGCAACGCTGCAACACAGCGGAGGTAGCGGCGACTGCAGCTAGGTGATCAGCAGGGAACGTGGCGAGGCCTGCTGCTTATGTCGGCAGCGCTTCAAGTTTAAGAGCCTCTAAACAGTCTCTTCTTGAAAAAAATGCAAAATGGTCTAAATCATTGGGTTAGGGCGGCGTAGAAGGAGGTCCACTGGCCCTTTGGAGCTGGGGCTTTGGGAGGGGCCCCACAGCGAGGTTCGCAGCTGGAGCTGCTTTGCGTAGCGAGTAGCAGCGGCTGCAGTTGCTTTTATTGTTCAAATTTGTCTCATTTATTTAGAAGAACAGAACTGTAGTTCTCAATCTCTAGCCCGCTCCGTACCACCAGCTGCTTCCGTACAGCCTGCGGGCAGCGAACATGGTTGGGGGCCCCTCGTCGGGTAAACAGCCAAAGGGGGGCCCTGATAAGGCCCCACAGGAGCCTCAGAGGGCTTCTGCTTCTCCAGCTGATGCAGTTAAGGAAGACTATAGAAGTGAAGGCGCTGTGGCACTACACGAGGTGCGGTCCCTGCCAGGAGGCCGTGAGGTGTACGTACAGGTCGGGGGCATCTTCCTCCTCGCTGACGCTTCCACCGCCGAAAGACGCCTTCGGCAGCAGCAGCAGCAGCAGTGAAGAGCCGCTGCAGCAGCTAAGCACAGCACCGGCAACGGCTTCAGCAGCAGCCGCTGCACTACTACCTGCTGCAGCGCACGTGGGCAAGACAGACGCGTACTGTGACCCCGGTTGCTGCTGAAAGGCAGCAGAAACGCTGCAGCAGCCGCTGCTGCCCCTACAGCCTGGCGAAGGCTGCATTCCCAGCGCAGCAGCGCCGTTCTGCGCAGCGAGACTTCAGCAGTATATATGGGCACAGCCCGGCTAGCTAGCTAGCTAGCTAGCTAAGTGGATGCAAACTTGATTAGTAACTGAACTCTTATACCGTTTTTCGGCATGCTTGAAATAACGGGTTGCTTCCCGTAGCTAGCTAGCTAGCTAGCTGGCTAGGTAGCTAGTTAGCTAGCTATCTTGTCAGCTAGCGAACTAATTCGTACACAACTAGCTGCTTCTCCGTGGACTGCTCCAGAAAACAAATAAGATGGAGACAAGAAAACGCCCAAGCGTTACTGACATCGCAGCTGAAGAGCTGCCGCACCCACACTGTACACAAATGCCCGGCAGCTGCGGGCTCACTCAGTAGCCGTAGCCAGTGCTGCTGCTGCTGCTGCTGCTGCTGCTGCCGTGTGATGGCCAGCCGCTGCTGCCGCCCCCGCTCTGCGCGCAGCCCTCACGAGTTGACTCAGGGCGGCGCTAGCTAGCTAGCTAGCTAGCTAGCTAGCTGCGGTAGACACGGCTAGTCGTCTGGCTAGCCAGCCGCCACCACTTGAAGGGGAGCCACTGCGCGGCGAAACATTCGCCGCAGTGGCTGCCGGGCACTCCTTCCTGTTTGGCGTGGACGCTGCTGCGTGCCGGAGAGTCGCTAGCCAGCCGTGTAGCTAGCTAGCCAGCTAGCTGGCTACACAGCTGGCTAGCTAGCTAGCTAGCTAGCCAGATAGCTAGCCGGCTTGTTCAGCAGAACACCGCGGTGGGAGGCCCCCCGCTGGCGGGCAAAAGACCATTAGTCAAGCGGGTCTGTAGATCTCGCCTGCGTCCACATACTCTTGTCGGCTGCTGAAGCTGAAGTGGAGCCAACTGCAGAACCTGTAGAGGCTGGAGTGGCTCCTGGGAAGCCAGAGGTTGCCCCTCCAAAGATGTTGGCACCCTGGGTGCTTAGCCCCCAGCTCCCAAATCCCTGCTGCTGCTGTTGCTGCTGTGCTGCTGCTGCTGCTGCTGCAGCGAAAAAGCCCCCCGACGCCGGCTGCTGCGCCGCCAGAGAGGCAAAGCCAGTCCCTTGTGAAGCAAATGCAGAAAAGCCACCTGAAACGGAACGCCGCATGCAGCAATGACAGAGCAAGGCCTCAGCAGCGTCAGGAGCAGCAGAAGCAGCAGCAGCAGCAACGGCAGCATAAGACCCAAACGAAGCAGCAGCAGCACAGGCGCAGCTGCTGCCCTGCGCCGCTCCAAAAGCGCTATCGACGCTGAAGCAAACAAGGCACCTAAGCAGCAGTGCCGCTGCTGCAGCGGGGCCAAAAGCTGCTGCAGGCGCTGCAGCGGGGCCGAAAGCTGCTGCAGCTGCTGCAGCGCGGCCAAAAGCTGCTGCAGCTGCTGCAGCGCGGCCAAAAGACACTAGACACAGCAGGCAACACAAAGAGCAGCAAATGACAGAGCCACTCACCTTGCTGCTGGTTGTTAGAAAAGGCCGACCGAGTTGCTGACATATCGGGCCCTCCTCCCAGCTGCACGTCGCCCAGGCCGCTGCTGTTGCTGGACTGCAGCAAACAGGCATAGAGACCAAAAGGAAGCAGCAAGTTAGCTGCTGCAGCAGCTGCTGCAGCAGCTGCTGCAACAGCTGCTGCGACTGCTGCTTCAGCTGGCAGCAACTGCAGAAGCTTAAAGGCAGCGTCAGCAGCAAAGCCAGCGCAGGCGAAACTCACCAGCCCGAAGTTGTATGTTTGGCGCTGCCCCACTGACAAGTCGCTGACATTAATGTTGCCGAACGAAATGCTCGGTTGCTGCTGCTGCTGTTGCGGCTGCTGCTGGGAGAAAAGAGAGCTGCCAAAAGGAGAGGCAGCGCCTGCTTGGGCTCTTCCCGCTGCTGCAGCGGCAGCTGCTCCAGTATCGCCACCGCCGCCACTGCTGCTGCTGCTTCCAAATATGCCGGGCCCCAGGATTCCCACAAGCCCGCCCTGGGGGGCCCCCTGTGAGGCACTTCCCCCAAAGGGCCCACTGGAGCTGAAGGGCCCCGAGGCTAGTGCAGATCCTTCGAAGCCCGAAGCCTGCGTCGCTGGTGCTGCTGCCAAGCTCTGCCCGATGCTTTTAATGTCTAATGGCTTGCTGCTGTTGCTGCTGCTGCCGAAGCCCCCGCTGAACAGACTTGGAGGCTGGCCCGACGTCTGTGGAGTGCTGCTGCTGCTGCTGCCGAAGAGGCCTCCGCCGCTGCTGCTGCTGCCGAAGAGGTCGCCACCGCCGCTGCTGCTGCCGAAGATGCCCCCACCAGCACCGCTGCTGCCGCTGCTGCTGCCAAAGAGGCCACCACCGCCGCTGCTGCTGCCGAATAGGCCACCCTCTTTGCCGGCCTCGGTTTTGCCAAAGACTCCCCCGCTGCTGCTGCCGAATACGCCACCCTCTCTGCCGGCTTCGGTCTTGCCAAAGAGCATCCCGCTGCTGCTGCTGCTGCTGCTGCTGCTGCCGAAAAGGCCACCAGAGCTCCCGCTCTCGGAGCCCCCCTTGGCGCTGGGCTGACTGAGAGTCCCGAACGGCGACATGAAGGAACTGCTGTCGCCTTTGGCAGCAGCAGGAGCAGCACTTTCTTCTGCTGCTCTTCCGTCGCTGCTGCCAGCGCCCCCTGCCTCTTTGGGGGCACCCCCCACGGCCTCCTTGGGGGCCCCCTCGCCATCCTTGGGCTTCTCCGAGGCCGCCTTCGCCGGCTCCCGCACCGCCGCAGCCTTCGTAGGGTCTGGGGGCAGCAGAGCTTTGCTGGGCTCTGGAGGCAATACAGCTTTCGTGGGGTCTGGGGGCAATACAGCTTTTGTGGGATCTGGAGGCAATACAGCTTTTGTGGGATCTGGAGGCAGTACAGCTTTCGTGGGATCTGGAGGCAATACAGCTTTCGTGGGATCTGGGGGCAATACAGCTTTCGTGGGATCTGGAGGCAATACAGCTTTCGTGGGATCTGGGGGCAATACAGCTTTCGTGGGATCTGGAGGCAGTACAGCTTTCGTGGGATCTGGGGGCAATACAGCTTTCGTGGGATCTGGAGGCAATACAGCTTTCGTGGGATCTGGAGGCAATACAGCTTTCGTGGGATCTGGAGGCAATACAGCTTTCGTGGGATCTGGGGGTAATGCAGCTTTTGTACTGCTTGAAGGCAATACAGCTTTCGTGGGATCTGGAGGCAGTACAGCTTTTGCTGGACTTGGGGGAAGTACAGCTTTCGTAGGATCTGGAGGCAATACAGCTTTCGTGGGATCTGGAGGCAGCACAGCTTTTGCGGGAGCTCGAGGAAGCAAAGCCTTAGTGGGGTCTGGGGGCATTGGGGCCGCTGTGGGGGGGCTGGGTGAAGTTTCTGCTGCTGCTGCTGCTGCTGCTGCTTTTGCCTTGGGGGCACTTCCTGGGGGGGCTGGCTGAGTCTGTGGGGGGCCCGCTGCTGTTTTGGGGAGCTCCCCTGGGGCCTCTGCCTCTTTCGCAGCAGCAGGCAGCAGCAGGGCCCCTGGGGGCCTCGCAAGGGCAGCACTAGGGCTGTCGCTCTCGGAAATATCCCCCGCCAGCTCGTTGCTGTCGCTGCACACACCACCGCCCCTTCTGCTGCTGCTGCTGCTGCTGCCGCGCCCGTAGCTGCTGAGGGATTCTCTGCAGCTGCTGCTCTCGCTGCTTCTGCTGCGGCTACTGCGGCTGCTACTGCGGCTGCTACTGCGGCTGCTACTGCTGCTGAGGCACTCCACATCGCTCCAGCCTTCTAGGCTGCTGCCTAACGTTTCCCACTCAGTGTCCAGCTCTCCCTCTTGCTGCAGCTCTGCTGCGGTGTCTCCTTCAGCTCCCCCTGGAGAGAAACCTGCTTGCTGTTGCTGCTGCTGCTGCAGCCGCTGCAGCAGCGCACGGCGGCCGGCTGCCTCTCGCGCGCGGGAAGCAGCCTCCTCCTGTAGCAGCTGCTGCACCAGCTGCAGCGGAGATGTGGGTTCCGGAGACTTGAAGGCATCTGCTGCGCCCGCAGGGGAGAGGGCAGACTGCAGCTGCAGCTGCAGCGACTGCTGCTGCTGCTGCTGCTGCACCAACTGCGCTAGCTCCTCTGACTCTGCACAAGGGTGCTTCTGAGGTGGGAGCATCATCGTGGCCTGCTGCTCCACAGCAGAAAGAGATTCTTCCAGAGTAGCAGCATCCTGCTGCAGGCGCCTGCAGCAAGCAGCAGCAGCAGCAGCAACAGAACACATCATGCCCAACCGTTTCGCATAACCCTAAGAACTCAAGAAGATGCACAGCAGCAGCAGCAGCAGCAGCACAAGTCAGCAAAGCATCACCTGGCTCTCTGCATCAGCTCGAAGATAGCATTCTGCTTCTCTTGCAGCAGCAGCAGTTGGTGCTGCTCTCCCTGCTGCTGCTGCTCTCCCTGCTGCTTGCAGCTGGCAGCACGAGCATCCTGCGCTGATGCTGACTCCGGTGCTGCTGCTGCAGCTTCCGCAGCGCCTTCGTTGCTGCAAATGAAAAGTGACTCCCTCATGCGACTTCCCAGTGTCTGTACAGCTTGAGCAACATCTTGCTCTGCTGCTGCACCGCGGCCCGCCTCTCCTGCTGCCTCTGCTGCTGCTGCGGCGGACCGACATTCACTGGCCTGCTGCTGCAGCGGCTCCTCCGTCTTCGCCTCTAGAAAACTGGAAGGCAACATGAAGCGAGCGCCGGGTCTGCACGGTTGCCTGCTGCTGCTGCTACTGCTGCTGCTGTGGCTGCTTTTCGCAGCAGGTGGCGCCTGCATGGCTGGCTGCTGTTGCTGCTGCAGCAGCTGCTGCTGCGAATGTGTCGCGTCTGGGATCGCATCGCCAATAGCCTCCAAGGCCAAAGCGTCAGCGCGGCTTAGCAGCAGCTGCACCCGCCGCTGCTGCTGCATCACTGCAGCACCGAGGCTGCAGAAGCACAACAACACACTGCAGCAGCCGCTGCAGCATGAACTGCAGCTGCAGCACGAGCAGCAAGCACTGCAGCAGACACGGGACACGGAGAAGGAAAACTAGCAGTGTGAGGGGCGGCAGGAAATGCAGCAGCAGCAGCAAGAGGGTAGAAAGTACCGCTGCAGCTCCTGCTCCATTTGCTGCGCATCGTGAGGCGGCAACTCTCGCATGCTCTCAGTCAGCGCCAGCTGCTCTTCATAAAGCTGTACTTGCATTAATTGCTGCTGCTGCAGGCGCAGCAGCAGCTGCCGCAGCTGCCGAGCCCGCTCTTTCACAGCCAGCCGCTGCTGCTGCCTTTCCTCTAGCGAAGAGCCACCAGCAGCAGAAGGCAGAAGCAGCGCAACGTCCTCCAAGTGCTGCTGCTCGTCAGCCATGAGAGCCAAAAGGCTGTCGCCTTCTTGCAGCTCCTGCTGCAGCAGCTGCTGCTGCACCAACAGCCTGCTGAGAATGCGCCGCACTCTGCCGCTTGCCTTGGCCTGCGTCTCCTCCGTGTCTTGAAGGTGGGACACGCGCTGCAGCAGCAACTGCTGCTGCTGTTGTAGCTGCTGTACTGCCGCCTGCAGCCCCGCCACCTGCGAAGCCAAGGTAGGCTGCTGCTGCTGCTGCTGCTGCTGCTGCTCTACCTGATGCCGGTCAACTTGCTGCTGCTGCTGCCGCAGCTGCTGCCTGAGTGAATCCCGTGCTGCAGTGCAGCAAACCTCAGACGCAGCTAGGCGCCACTCAAATGCACGCAGAGCAGCAGTAAGAGGAGCAGCAACAGCAGCAGCGAGAGACCCACGGGCACCAAAGAGCTCTTCGCCGTCGGCCACCTGCAAAGACACCACGCAGCTGGCAGCAACAGCAGCGCAGGCATCTGAAGCAAAAGCAACAGCAGCCGCACTAACAGCAGCAGCAGCAGCGCGGACAGGAGCCGGCAACAGGGCCACCAGCAGCAGCCACTGCTGCCCTGCAGCAGCAGCAGCAGCAGCAGCAGCAAAAACAAACCTGTCTTAGAAGCTCCGACACCTCCAGGTGTTCTGGAGAGGACTGCAGCCGCTGCCGCCATCTGCTGAGCACGCTTCTGCTGTTGCTGCTGCTGCTGCGTCTGGACACAGCAGCACGCAGCGCCTGCCCTGCTGCAGCAAGAGTGGCTTCCCTCGCTGCTTTGCTGCTGCCGCTCCAGCGCTCCTCGTCTGCAGCAGCAGCACGGCTGCTGCTATGCTTGCTGCGCCTTTCTTCTTTGTGCTTGCTCTGCCTGCTGCTGCTCTTCCCAGCGCTGCTGCTGCCATGCCGCATCCCGTGTGTAGCCTGTCTGCTGCTGCTGCTGCTGCTCCTCCTACCACTCTTGGTGCTGCCTGGCTCTTTGCTGTGGCTCCGTGCCTTATGTCCTTTGCTGCTCGTGCTGCCCTTCCTGCGGCTGCTGCGGTGCTTGCTGCTGCTGCTGCTGCTGCTGCTGCCGCTGCTCCCGGGCTTTTCGCCGGAAGCATCCACCACCTTCGCCTCCTGCTTCAGCGGTTGCTTCCCAGAGAGCCGTTGCAGCCACAACTTCATTTGCTGCTGGTCTTGCTGCTGCGGGTGCTGCTGCAGCGGCGGCAGCAGCGGAATCTCTACAGACTCCGTGTCTCTCACCACGGCCAAACAGCGGTCAGCGAAGTGGACAGTCACCTCTCCTGCAGCCAGATGAGCAGCAGCAGGTGCAGCAGCAGCAGCAGGTGCAGCAGCAGCGACCGAAGCAGCAGCAGCTGCAGCCGCAGCTGCCACCGCAGGAGCAACAAAGTGCCGCCACAACAGCAGCAGGAGCAGCAGCAGCAGCCACCAAAAACGCAGCAACTGCAGCAGCTGCTGCCGCTACAGCAGCACCAAATGCAAAGCCTGCAGCAGTGGCTGCCGCCAGGCATATACGCAAGCGCGCAGCGGACAGCTCCACCAACGGGGACCTTCTTGATCAGAGGGCCAGCGCTAAACCCTAAACCCTAAACCCTAAACCCTCGGCAGCCAGCCCTAGGCGCTTACCTGTCGACTCGGCGATGAAGAAGACAGCAGGGGAGGTCAGGAGGGGCGTATCAGCATCGGCCTGGGGCACAGCAGCCAAAAAGCAACCCTAATCCTAAACCCTAAACCCTAAACCCTAAACCCTAAGCGCTGATATGTCTGCAACGAGCAGCAGCCGCCTGCAGCAGATTCGCAGGCGCTGCTGGTGGCGGAGCCGCCCCACGAGGAAACGCACAACGAGGGTTTAGGGTTTAGGGTTTAGGGTTTGGCGCTTGCCGCTGACCCCGTCTCTCATAACCCCGTCAGTGAAGCCCGTGAAAACCCCCAAGCCCAAAGGCCCCGCCTCTTCGTCTGCTGTCTCGAGGCCCTTCCCCTCCGCCAATAAAACGGAGCTCCAAAAAGAAGAAGCTGCGAGAGGCAAACACCCACAAGCCGTCACGCGCTGCTGTGGCTGCTGCTGCTGGTGTGGCTGCTGCTGCTGGTGTGGCTGCTGCTGCTGGTGTGGCTGTTGCTGCTGGTGTGGCTGCTGCTGCTGGTGTGGCTGCTGCTGCTGGTGTGGCTGCTGTTGCTGCTGTGGCTGCGGCTGCTGCTGTCGCTGCTACGGCTGCTGTGGCTGCTGCTGCTGCTGTGGCTGCGGCTGCTGCTGTGGCTGCTGCTGCAGCAGCCCTACCTTTTGCTTCTTCCTGACTGTCGCCCCAGGAGAGCCTTTTGCTGCTGCCTTGTGGCTGGCGCACGAAGGCGTCGCAGACAAAGAGTGAGAGCTGCGTGGTGTCTGTACACCTCACGCACACTGCTCCCCAGTCCCACAGCGGGACAAAAGCAGCACTTGTTGTTGTTCTCACCCGCCCAAGGTAGATCTGCAGCAGCAGCAGCAGCAGCAGCGCAGCAGCAGCAAACGCCGTGAAGCAGCAGCGGCAGCTGCCCGCAGGAGCTGACCCAGGCTGTCCGAATGGAAGCCGCAGCTCTTGAAGGCATGGGCAGCAGCTAGCAGCAGCAGCGCCGCAATGCGCAGCAGCAGCAGCAGCTGCAGCAACTCGCCTCGTTTAAAGCTGCCGCAATCGGCATAAGTTGAAGCTCCTTCGGTGCTTCTGCTGCTTCGATTTTGGCAAAGAGCAGCAAAGAAGAAAACTGCGCATCCTCTACCTCGAGATAAGCGTCCTCTTCAGCAGCGCTTGCAAACTGCTGCTGCTGCTGCTGCTGCTGCTGCTGCACCTGCTGCTGCTGCTGCCCTTCCTCGAATTCTTCTACGTCTGCCTGCCGCACTGCAAACAAAGCTGCTAGGAAGGGACCAGCAGCAGCAGCAGCTTCGTCGCTGCCCGCAGCAGAAAAGCCAGGGGATAACCAAGAGAGGCCTAAGCAGCGGCCCTTGCTGAAGCACAGCCACGTCGCAGCAGCAGCAGCAGCAGCTGATGCAGCAGCAAAGCCAAGGGGGAAGCCAGACCTTGGGCTAGAGCAGCAGCAGCAGCACGAGCAGCAGCAGCAGCACGTGCAGCAGCTGCAGCACGCGGTGCGCACCCTTTAGAAATGACTGCTGCTTCCGAGTCCAGCGGGCCGTACAGGCCAGAGATGTCAACACGAGCCAGCGACAAATCGCTGCTGCAGCAGAAGCTGCTGCTGCTGCTGCTGCTGCTGCCACTCTTCAGAGCCCAGAGAGCCAAAGGACTGCTGGAGCAGAGCAGAGCCACAGTCTGCTTCAAGGGCCCCTCCTTGCCAAGCTCGGTGACCCCGGTAAGTGCTGCAGCAGCAGCAGCAGCAGCAGCAGCAGCAGCACGGCATGCAGAACGTGCAAAGAGCGAACGCACGGGCAGAAAGCATACCGTGGAACCGTATGCTGCTGCGCTGCAGCAGCAGCAGCAGCAGCGCTCGCAGCAGCAGCAACAGCAGCGGCAGCAGCAGCGGCAGCAGCAACAGCTGCAGCAGCAGAAGTAAAAACAAACACACAGGAAATCCTCAGCTCCGGAGACACCACAAGGTGCACATCTCCCTCCCCATCAGCAATGAAGAGGCCGCTGCTGTAGGTATTCAGCAGCAGCCGCCCATCTCCTGCAGCAGCAGCAGCAGCAGCAGCAGCAAAAGCAGCAGCAGCTGATCCAGCGCCTGCTCGCGCTGGCAGGGGGCTCAAAGAAGCTCTCCAAGAAGCAGCAGTGAGGCGAAGCACCAGCAGCAAAAGCAGCATCAAGGCAAGCAAACAGCAGCAGCAGCAGCAGCAGCAGCAGCACCTGTCCAGGCAATGCCAGTAATGTCCTCGGGCAGCACGGCTGCCTCAATCCGCGGCGACGAGGGTGAGAGACAAGATGCTGCTGCTGCCTCTGCTGCAGCTGCTGCTGCTGCTGCTGCTGCTGCTTCGGGGGCTTTTGCGCAGGCCCCCACCTGCAGCACCAGCGCCCGCCTGCCAGCAGCAACTCCTAGAAAGCGGCAGCAGCTGCTGAGCAGCAGCGCCGTCACTTCACTCTCCAGCTGCAGCAAAAAGGCAGGCGAAACACGCGGGCAACTAGCAGCAGCAGCAGCAGCAGCAGCAGCAGAAGCAGCAGCAGCAGCAACTCTCGCTGCGGCGGCAGGCAGTGCGCGGCGCCGTGGGTTTCCCGCTGCTCAGGTGCGACAGAAGTGCGGCGTCAGCGAACTAGCCACAGCAGCAGCACCACATGCAGCAGCAGAGGCAGCAGCAGCAGCAGCAGCAGCAACGGCAGCAGCAGCAGCAACGGCAGCAGCAAAACAAACCTCTATAGGCGGGTGGCGAAGCTGGAGAAGTCCTCGAGCAGCAGAGACAGCGCAATAAGGGAAAACGCGACTTCCGCATCCCAGAGCCAGCAGGCTGCAGCAGTGCAGCACGCACAAGTTGCTGCTGGCCTTGCTGCTGCTGCTGCTGCTGCTGCTGCTGCTGCTCTCGACAGAAAGCCTGTAGGCTGCGACAGAAGACAGAAGAGAGACGGGCAGAGGGGCTCTCGCCTCAGCAAAACCTCAATCATGCTTCAAGCAGCAGCAGCAGCAGCAGCAGCAGCAGCAGCAGCAGCAGGTGCTGACCGTGTTGGAATTTGAGAGACCGGCAGTCCTCATAACAATCCATAAAGTACGCTTCCTCCATCTTGAGTGCTGCAGCTGCAGCTGCTTCGCAACGACAGCGCTGCTGCTGCTGCTGCTGCTGCTGCGGAGGCTGCTGCAGCTTCACGTGCCGCTAGCGCCCCTGCTGCTGCTACTGATGCTGCTGCTTGCACAGAAAGTGCTGCTCATGGAAAGGCATTCGAGGCACGCAGCAGAGCTGACACCTCGGACGCGTCGCTTTGCAGGGCCGCCAACAGCAGCAGCAGAAGCAGCAGCAGCATGGATGGCTGCTTGATATGGACCCCTCTTACGCCCCCGTTCACTGCTGTGCTGCTGCCGGTTTCCTTTGCTGCAGCAGCTGAGGGACCTTGGAGGTGCAAGGCCTCACGGGGGGCCCCACGAAGGCAGCTGCTGCTGCTATGGAAGCAGCAGCAGCAACAGCAATTGCTCTACACTAGCTTTAAATGCGCCTCAAATCGTAAAATTATTACTGCAGTGATTGCCGGTGGTGTGGCGGTCTCTGCAAGGCTAGTAAGAACAGCACGGAAACGGTACAGAGGCCCCGAGTCGTTTGCTGCTGCTGCTGCTGCTGCTGCTCTTGCCATTCAGCATGCCGAGATGCCGATGTTCCTATAGAGTGAAGCCGTTTGGTTAAAAAGCTGCTTAAGCATTAATAATGCCTTTTAAGGTATAACATTTCTATATATGCACATACTTACTGCTGCTTTTGCTGCTATTGCTGCTGCTGCCTGTGCCGTTGTTGCCGTAGCTGCCTTCCGCCGACTCAAAAACAGCGAGTTGCTGCGCAGCAGCAGCAGCAGCAGCAGCAGCAAGAACCTTACCGCCCGCGCCTATTTCAAAAATATTGATTCTCTTCAAGAGGCCTCAATAGGACCTCCTTTGCAGCTCGCAGGAATGTAATTTGGCTTGCTGCTAGTGCTGCTGCTGCTGCCACTGCTGCTGCTCGAAGTTCGAATGCAGCCGTTGCACTGGGAAAATAACAACCCAGAGAAGCTGCAGCACAACCTCAAGCAGGAGACAGGCCTTTTAAAGTCGGTACTTCATCTTGCCACCCGCTGCTTGCCTTCGTGACCTCTCCAGCAGCAGCAGCAGCTGCTGCAGCGGCGGAGAAGGCGGCAGCGACACACCCGCAGCAGCAGCAACTTTTCCCGCCATTACTTCTTTTTCAATCAAAGTGACTTCCCTTGAGGACGGGGCGCCAGCGCCGGCGTCGAATGCCGTCCGGCAGCAGCAGCAGCAGCAGCAGCAGCAGCAGCAGCAACTACGCATCGAATTCACCTGTAGCCGGTCTCCCAACTGGGCAGCAGCAGACCGCTAAAGAGCAGCAGCCGTATGAAGAGCAGCGGCAGCAGCTACGCAGCGAACGCAGCTATTGTTTACCGCGCATCTGAGCAGCAGCGGACACTTGGCAGCAAGTGGTTGACTTTCAGCAGCAGCAGCAGCAGCAGCAGCAGCAGCAAGGCTGCTTGCGGAAGGTCAGGCCCCCACTGGGGCTACTGAAGCAGGTACAGCAGCAGCAGCAGCACAAGCAGCAAAAGCTGCACCTCGCGGCGCTACGATGCAGCAGCAGGACGCCAGAACAGTTTTGTCGGCGCCTGAGCTTTCTCATGACAGGTTTTTGAAGGTACTCCTGCTGCTGCTGCAGTTGCTGCTGCAGTTGCTGCTGCAGTTGCTGCTGCAGTTGCTGCTGCAGTTGATGCTGCCGTTGCTGCTGTTGCTGCTGTTTGAGCTGCTGCTGGCTGCTTCAGACACTGCCGCGGCTTTCTGGGGCGGGTACCTGTCCCGTTGCTGCTGCCCTGCTGCACCTTCAGCGGCCCCTGCTGCTGCCCAGTTTGCTGCTGCTGCTGTTGCTGCTGCTGCTATTGCTGCTGCTGCTGACCCCAAATTACGTGTTTTGCTGCTGCGTTTGATTCTTCAGCGTTTAAACGAAACTCAGGAGCGCAACTTTTATTACTCTTCCCAGTAAGTCCGAAAGTGCTGCTGCAGCAGAGCAGCAAAGGGCTGCTGCAGGTCGCTGTTGCAGCGCTGCAGCACTGCAGCAGCAGCAAATGCTGCAGCTGCCGCTGCGCTTTTGTTTGGCCGTGCAGCACAGTCTTCTGCTTTCATTGACGTCTAGAGCAGCACATACCGCTGCTGCTGCTGCTGTTGCTGCTGCTTTTGCTGCTGCTGCTGCAGGCATTCAGCAGCTAGTGGTGCTGCCACTCCGAAGCAGCAGCTGCAGGATAGTATGAAGGCTGAGCACTACATGAGTGCCGCCGCAGCTCCTTCTTTGTTGCATGCGGTGCAGCAACACAGTCAGCAGCAGCAGCAGCAGCTTCTGCAGCAGGAGCACCAAATGTGGGATTCCTCGCTGCTGCCGCCGCAGCTGCTGCCGCCGCAGCTGCTGCCGCCGCAGCTGCTGCAGCAGCAGCTGCAGCAGCAGCAGCAGCAGCCGCAGCTGGGGCAGCGGCGCTTCTCCTTCGCTCCCGGCGGATTAGACGTTTATTATTATATTCCAGTTCGCCGCGCTTCAGACGGCATAGTGGGGACAGCAGCGCAGCAGCAGCTGCATCAGCAGCTGCTGCAGCAGCAGCTGCATCAGCAGCTGCTGCAGCAGCAGCAGCAGCAGCAGCAGCAGCAGCAAGGTGGCATGCATGTGAGGGTGCAGAAGCAGGGAAACTGCTTCACGTGGCTTCCAGCTGAAGGTCACTTCTACTCTCCTCTAGAGTCGCTTAGGCAGCAGCAGGAGATACAGCAGCAGCTGCAGCAGCAGCTGAAGCAGCAAATAGAGAAACAGATGGAGAGGGACAAGCTAGAGCAGCAGAAGCGAAATCTGCAGCTGCAGTGGAAGCTGCAGCAGCAACTGAAGCAGCAGCAGCGAGAGCAGCAGCAGCAGCAACAAGCCCTGCTGCTAAGTCAGCTGCGACAGAAAGAGCTCCGAAGCTTTCACATATACTCTGACGGAGTAGGCGAGGTGCCGCAGCTTCCTCAGCAGCAGCAGCAGCAGAAGCAGCAGCAGCAGCAGGAACAGCAGCGTTGTCCGCAGCAGCCGACGCATATTGATGGGCTGTGCGAGGCGAACCGCGCCGCTGCTGCTGCTGCTGCTGCTGCTGCTGCTGCTACGCTTGATGATGACGACGGCTGCAGCACCAGCAGAAGGTCCTCAGACACAGGGCCTTGCTGCGGCATAGGGGCAGCCCTCCCAGCTTTCCTTCAGCAGAAGCTGCAGCAGCAGCAGCAGAAGCAGCAGCAGCAGCAGCAGCAGCAGCAGCAGCAGCGGCAGCAGCCAAACGTGCTGCTGCACATTGCAGAGTGGCCGGTGAAGCCGCCCGAGGCGAGCCCAGACCCGACTGTGGAGCTGCTGCGGCAGAAGGTGGAGCGGCAGGAGCAGCTGGTGCAGCAGCAAGAAGTGCAGCAGCAGCTGCTGCGCCGCCAAGTTGAGGCACTGCAGCAAAGGGCACGCCTGGAAGCTCATCATTTGGAGAAGCTGCTGCAGCAGCAGCCAGTTGCGGGCCCTGAGGAGGAGCCTGCGCTGGACGTTTCGACTCCCGAGAGCCAGCAGCGGGAGCAGCAGCAGCAGCAGGAGAAGCAGCAGAAGGCGCAGCAGCAGCAAGTGCAGCAGCAGCAGCTGCAGCAGCAGCTGCAGCAGCAGCTGCAGCAGCAGCTCCAGCAGCAACGGAAACTGGAGCAGGAGCTGCAGCAGAAGCAGCAGCTGCAAAACAACGTGCATGCTGCACGCGGAAGCACAAGTGAGCTGCCACTGAAGCAGCAGCAGCAGCTGCAGCAGCAAAAGCAGCAGAGAGCCGCTGCGGCAGACCTCAGGAGACACGAAGCATCCCTTGCTGCTGCTGCTGCTGCTGCTGCTTTTGTCTGCAGCTAATGCGTCCCAGATCATCGCAAGTGGCCCTCCGCAAGTGAGACTGGCTGTAGCAAAGTGCTGCTGCTGCTTCGGGGTGCTGCTTCTCTACGCAGCTAAAGCTATCGCTGCTGCTGCTGCTGCTGCTGCTGGTGTTGCTGCTGTTGCTGCTGCTGCCGCTTTGTTGGCCCCGAGGATTGTATTGCTATGGGCGGTTTGCTGCTGCTGTTGGTGCGCTTTTGCAGCTCATGACCCCCGCATTCTGCTGCTGCTGCTGCTGCTGCTGCTGCTTCTGCTGTTCGCCGCAGAGCCTTCAAGAAACTTTCCCAGTAGAAATTTACCACCTGGACCGCGAAGAGTCCCCGGGGGGCCCCCGGGGGGCCCCCGGGGCCCCTGGGGTTGGGGGGCCCCCCGGGCGGCAGCCAACTTGCGACATTTTCGACTTGTCAGAAGACATGGGAGTGCTGCCGCTGCAGTCTGCTGCTGTTGCTGCTGCTGCTGACGACTGGCTGCTGCTCACTGGCTGCGGCAGCGGCGCTGCGGGGCAGCCCCAGTACCCCACAGAGGCGCAGCTGCACGGCTCTGCGAATTCGCACACAGACACAGAGACGGACACAGCAGCAGCAGCAGCAGCAGCAGCAGCAGCAGCAGCCTCCAACACTTCCCCTTCATCATTACAGGAAAGCCCGGAGGAGGACTTGAGCCCGCAGGACACTGTGAGGAGACTGTCAGGACGCGGCTCATTCGGTGGGGTGGAACCTGCTGCTGCTGCTGCTGTTGCTGCTGCTGTTGCTGCTGCTTTTGTTCTTGCTGCTGCTGCTGTTGCTGCTGCGGCGGCTGCTATTGCTGCTGGATGCTGCCTTTGCTGCCACTGCTGCTGGATGTGTTCTTGGTGCTGCTTGTC